>NC_058408.1:71840523-71962230 GCF_002201575.2 Neomonachus schauinslandi
TTTTTTTTTTTCTTAACATATATTGCATTATTTGTTTCAGAGGTACATATCTGAGATTCAACAGTCTGGCACAATTCACAGGGCTTACCATAGCCCATACCCTCCCCAGTGTCTATCACCCAGTCACCCCATCCCTCCCACCCCAACCCCGACTCCAGCAACCCTCAGTTTGTTTCCTGCAATTAAGAATTCCTCATATGAGTGAGGTCATATGATACATGTCTTTCTCTGTTTGACTTATTTCGCTCAACATAATACCCTCCAGTTCCATCCACATCGTTGCAAATGGCAAGATCTCATTCTTTTGATGGCTGCATAATATTCCATTGTATATATGTACCACATCTTCTTTATCCATTCATCTGTTGATGGACATCTTGGCTCTTTCCACAGTTTGGCTATTGTGGACATTGCTGCTATAAACATCGGGGTGCATGTACCCCTTCGGATCCCTACTTTTGTATCATTGGGGTAAATACCCAGTAGTGCAATTGCTGGATCATATGGTAGCTCTATTTTCAACTTTTTGAGGAACCTCCATACTGTTTTCCAGAGTGACTGCACCAGCTTGCATTCCCACCAAAAGTGTAGGAGGGTTCCCCTTTCTCCGCATCCCCGCCAACATCTGTCGTTTCCTGACTTGTTAATTTTAGCCATTCTGACTGGTGTGAGGTGGTATATCATGGAGGTTTTGATTTGGATTTCCCTGATGCCGAGCGATATTGAGCACTTTTTTGCGCGTCTGTTGGCCATTTGGATGTCTTCTTTGGAAAAATGTCTGCTCATGTCTTCTGCCCATTTCTTGAATGGATTCTTTGTTCTTTGGGTGTTGAGTTTGATGAGTTCTTTATAGATTTTGGATACTGGCCCTTTATCTGATATGTCATTTGCAAATATCTTCTCCCATTCCGTCGGTTCTATTTTGGTTTTGTTGACTGTTTCCTTTGCTGTGCAAAAGCTTTTTATCTTGATGAAGTCCGAATAGTTCATTTTTGCCCTTGCTTCCCTTGCCTTTGGTGATGTTTCTAGGAAGAAGTTGCTTCGGCTGAGGGCAAAGAGGTTGCTGCCTGTGTTCTCCTTTAGGATTTTGATGGACTCCTGTCTCACATTGAGGTCTTTCAACCATTTGGAGTCTATTTTTGTGTGTGGTGTAAGGAAATGGTCCAGTTTCATTCTTCTGCATGTGGCTATCCAATTTTCCCAACACCATTTGTTGAAGAGACTGTCTTTTTTCCATTGGACATTCTTTCCTGCTTTGTCAAAGATTAGTTGACCATAGAGTTGAGGGTGCATTTCTGGGCTCTCTATTCTATTCCATTGATCTATGTGTCTGTATTTGTGCCAGTACCATACTGTCTTGATGATTACAGCGTTGTAATAGAGCTGGAAGTCCGGAATTGTGATGCCGCCAGTTTGCTTTTCTTTTTCAACATTCCTGTAGCTAAGCGGGGTCTTTTCTGGTTCCATACACATTTTAGGATTATTTGTTCCATTTCTTTGAAAAAAGTGGCTGGTATTTTGATGGGGATTGCATTGAGTGTGTAGATTGTTCTAGGTAGCATTGACATCTTCACAATATTTGTTCCTCCAATCCATGAGCATGGAACGTTTTTCCATTTCTTTGTGTCTTCCTCAATTTCTTTCATGAGTATTTTATAGTTTTCTGATTACAGATCCTTTGTCTCTTTGGTTAGATTTATTCCTAGGTATCTTATGGTTTGGGGTGCAATTGTAAATGGGATCGACTCCTTAATTTCTCTTTCTTCTGTCTTGTTGTTGGTATATAGGAAAGCCACTGATTTCTCTGCATTGATTTTTATATCCTGCCACTTTACTGGATTCCTGTATGAGTTCTAGCAGTTTTGGGGTGGAGTCTTTGGGGTTTTCCACATAAAGTATCATATCATCTACAAAGAGTGAGAGTTTGACTTCTTCTTTGCTGATTTGGATGCCTTTTATTTCTTTTTGTTGTCTGATTGCTGTGGCTAGGACTTCCAATACTATGTTGAATAGCAGTGGTGATAGTGGACATCCCTGCCGCGTTCCTGACCTTAGGGGGAAAGCTCTGTTTTTCCCCATTGAGAATGATATTCGCTGTAGGTTTTTCATAGATGGCTTTTATGCCTCTATGCCTATACTCTGAAGAGTTTTGATCAAGAAAGGATGCTGTACTTTGTCAAATGCTTTTTCTGCATCTATTGAGAGGATCATATGATTCTTGTTCTTTCTTTTGTTAATGTATTGTATCACGTTGATTGATTTGCAGATGTTGAACCAACCTTGCAGCCCAGGGATAAATCCCACTTGGTCTTGGTGAATAGTCCTTTTAATGTACTGTTGGATCCTATTGGCTAGTATTTTGGTGAGAATTTTTGCATCCATGTTCATCAGGGATATTGGTCTGTAATTCTCCTTTTTGATGGGGTCTTTGTCTGGTTTAGGGATCAAGGCAATGGTGGCCTCATAAAATGAGTTTGGAAGTTTTCCTTCCATTTCTATTTTTTGGAACAGTTTCAGAAGAATAGGTATTAATTCTTCTTGAAATGTTTGGTAGAATTCCCCTGGGAAGCCATCCGGCCCTGGGCTTTTGTTTTTTGGGAGATTTTTGATGACTGCTTCAATTTCCTTTGTGGTTATAGGTCTGTTCAGGTTTTCTATTTCTTCCTGGTTCAGTTTTGGTAGTTGATATATCTCTAGGAATGCATCCATTTCTTCCAGGTTATCTAATTTGCTCACATAGAGTTGCTTTTAATATGTTCTTATAATTGTTTGTATTTCTTTGGTGTTGGTTGTGATCTCTCCTCTTTCATTCATGATTTTGTTGCTTTGGGTCATTTTTCTTTTGGATAAGTCTGGACAGGGGTTTATCAATCTTGTTAATTCTTTCAAAGAACCAGCTCCTAGTTTCGTTGATCTGTTCTACTGTTCTTTTAGTTTCTATTTCATTGATTTCTGCTCTGATCTTTATGATTTCTCTTCTCCTGCTGGGTTTAGGCTTTATTTGCTGCACTTTCTCCAGCTCCTTTAGGTGTAGGGTTAGGTTGTGTAGTTGAGACCTTTCTTGTTTCTTGAGAAAGGCTTGTATTGCTATATACTTTCCTCTTAGCACTGCCTTTGCTGCATCCCAAAGATTTTGAATAGTTGTGTTTTCATTTTCATTGGTTTCCATGTATTTTTAAAATTCTTCTTTAATTTCCTGGTTGACCCATTCATTCTTCAGTAGGATGCTCTTTAGCCTCCATGTATTTGAGTTCTTTCCGACTTTCCTCTTGATTGAGTTCTGGTTTCAAAGCATTGTGGTCTGAAAATAGGCAGGGAATGATCCCAATCTTTTGGTACCGGATGAGACCTGATTTATGACCTAGGATGTGATCTATTCTGGAGAATGTTCCATGGGGACTAGAGAAGAATGTGTATTCCGTTGCTTTGGGATGGAATGTTCTGAATATGTCTGTGAAGTCCATTTGGTCCAGTGTGTCATTTAAAGTCTTTATTTCCTTGTTGATCTTTTGCTTACACGATCTGTCCATTTCAGTGAGGGGGGTGTTAAAGTCCCTCACTATTATTGTATTGTTGTCTATGTGTTTCTTTGCTTTTGTTATTAATTGCCTTATATAATTGGCTGCTCCCATGTTAGGGGCATAGATATTTATAATTGTTAGATCTTCTTGTTGGATAGACCCTTTAAGTAGGATATAATGTCCTTGCTCATCTCTTATTACAGTCTTTGGTTTGAAATCTAATTTGTCTGATATAAGGATTGCCACCCCAGCTTTCTTTTGGTGTCCATTAGCATGGTAAATGGTTTTCCACCCCCTCACTTTCAATCTGGGGCTGTCTTTGGGTCGAAAATGAGTCTCTTGCAGACAGCATATCGATGGGTCTTGTTTTTTAATCCAGTCTGATAGCCTGTGTCTTTTGATTGGGGCATTTAGCCCATTTACATTCAGGGTAACTATTGAAAGATAGGAATTTAGTGCCATTGTGTTGCCTGTAAGGTGACTGTTACTGTATATTGTCTGTGTTCTTTCTGGTCTATGTTGCTTTTAGGCTCTCTCTTTGCTTAGAGGACCCCTTTCAGGATTTCTTGTAGGGCTGGTTTTGTGTTTGCACATTCCTTTAGTTTTTGTTTGTCCTGGAAGCTTTTTATCTCTCCTTCAATTTTCAATGACAGCCTAGCTGGATATAGTATTCCTGGCTGAATATTTTTCTCCTTTAGTGCTCTGAATATATCCTGCCAGTCCTTTCTGGCCTGCCAGGTCTCTGTGGATAGGTCTGTTGCCAATCTAATGTTTCTACCATTGTAGGTTATATATCTCTTCTCCTGAGCTGCTTTCAGGATTTTCTCTTTGTCTCTGAGACTCATAACTTTTACTATTAGATGTCGGGGTGTTGACCTATTTTTATTGATTTTGAGAGGGGTTCTCTGTGCTTCCTGGATTTTGATGCCTGTTTCCTTCCCCAAATTAGGGAAGTTCTCTGCTATAATTTGCTCCATTATACCTTCTGCCCCTCTCTCTCTTTCTTCTTCTTCTGGGAACCCAATTATTCTAATGTTGTTTCGTCTTATGGTATCGCTTATCTCTCGAATTCTGCCCTCGTGATCCAGTAGTTGTTTATCTCTCTTTTTCTCAGCTTCTTTATTTTCCATCATTTGGTCTTCTATATTACTGATTCTCTCTTCTGCCTCATTTATCCTAGCAGTTAGCGCCCCCATATTTGATTGCACATCATTAATAGCCTTTTGGTTTCTACTTCGTTAGATTTTAGTTCTTTTACTTCTCCAGAAAGGGTTTCTCTAATAACTTCCATGCTTTTCTCAAGGCCAGCTAGTATCTTTAAAGTGATGATTCTGAACTCTAGATCTGACTTCGTACTAATGTCCATATTGAGTAGGTCCCTGGCAGTCGGTACTACCTCTTGTTCTTTTTGTTGAGGTGATTTTTTCCGTCTTGTCATTTTGTGCAGAGGAGAATAGATTAATGAGAGAACAAAATGCTAGCAGAGTAAAAACATCCCCAGAAAACATACTCTAAACAAATCAGAAAAGACCTGAAGCAGTGGAAAAAGAAAGGGAAAGAGAGAAAAAAGAAAAAGAAAAAAAAGAAAAAGATAAAGATAAAAACAAACAAAACAACAACAACAAAAAAAACAGAATGTGATCAAATATGATCAGGCAGGTATATAGATCAGTTCCACACACTAGATTTGGGGTGTATTTTGGTCCGTTAGAAGAAAGTGCCTCCCAAAATTTTAAAGAAAGAAAAACTTATATATGTACAAAAATAAGGGTTGATATGATGAAGGGATGAAATATGTAAAGATGGAAATTATAAAAAATTTTATAAAGGAATTGATAAGTTGTTTTAAAAAAAGAAAGAAGAGGATTTAAAAAAAAAAAAGAAAAAAAAAGGAGAGAATGTGATCAGGCAGGGGAGTAGAAAAAACCATATAGTAGAGATTTAGGGTATATTTTAACCTGTTAGAAGAAACTATCTCAAAATTTTAAAGCAAGAACAACTTATATATATACATGCCAAAAATACGGGTAACTACTATGAAGGGATAGAATATGACTCTAAAAATGAAAAATAGAAATGTTTTTTAAAAACGGGATTGATAAGATGTTGGTTGAAAAAGGGAAAAAGAAAAATTAAAAAAAAAAAAGAAAAAAAGACAGTTAAAAAAAAATTTAACTTTGAAAGACTAAAGAATCATGGTAAAAAAGCCATGAATTCTATGTGCAGTATTCCCCTAGCACTGGAGTTCTGCCATTCTCATTGATCGGTAAACTCGGTCTTGGCTGGCTGTTCTCTCTGATCTTCTGGGGGAGGGGCCTGTTGCCGTGGTTTCCAAATGTCTCTGCCGGAGACGGAATTGCCCCGCTGTTGCCCAGTCTGGGCTAAGTAATCTGCTCGGGTTGCTCTCCAGAGCTTTTGTTCCCTGCGAGCTTTCCGTATACCTTTGGAGGCGGAGAGTGAAAATGGCGGCCTCCCAATCTCCGCCCTGGAGGAGCAGAGAACTCGGGGCCCCGCTCCTCAGTGAGCACCCAGAGAAAAGCTGTCAGTCACTCCCGACTCCCCGGTCTCCGGCTGCATTCCGTGCTCACCCGGCCTGTGACCGTACATTCCTATCTCTGGCTCCCGACCCCAGGTGGAGTCTCCAAACCCAGCAGATCCCTGCAGTGCACTCCCGCGTGGCTCCTCCCGGAGGAGGAAGGTGAGTCTCCCCGGACCTACCGCTGGTTGTGTCCCTACTGGAGGAGCAGGGGCCCGACTGTGCCGCGGATCACGGTTTATGGCAACCCCAAGCTGAGAGCCCGTGCCTGGGCTCTGCCTCTGCAGCCGGCTTCCCTGCTCCGATACCTGGGAGCTCTGCCACGCTCAGGCACCCCTGGTCTTTCTGTGACCCCGAGGGTCCTGAGACCATACTGTCCGAGATGGTTCCACCCCCCCCGCTTAGCCACCAGAGTGACGTCCCTCAGCGGAGCAGACTTTTAAAAGTTCTGATTTTGTGCTCCGTGGTTCTATCACTTGCCAGAAGCGGCTGACGGAGGCCCCTCCCCCGCTGTCTATCCTCCCAAATATCGCCTTGGATTCACTTCTCCGCACATCCTACCTTCCAGAAAGTGGTCGTTTTTCTGATGAGAGAGTTGTTGCTATTTTTTTCTTCGATCTGTTAGTTTGTAGGTGTTCAGAATGTTTTGATCCCTATCCAGCTGAATTCCTGAGAGGAGAGGATATCCAGGTCTCCTACTCCTCCGCCATCTTGCTCCGCCCGCCTTTTCTTAACCTCTTAAGAATGTATTACTTTATAAGCATACGCTCTATAAGCATAACATATGGGAGGATTAGTAGATAGTAGTTTAACTTTTTATTTTTCAGTATAGATTGCTAAAGAAAGAACTAAGAACTTGAAAAAAAAAGTTTAAATCCTGAATTTACCAATTGCTAAGTGTGTAAGCTAGCACAAATTTCTTAGGCTTTTTCTGAGCCACCTTATAGAGATAGTACTTGTGCAGTAGATTTTGTTAAGAATTTTCAAATATAGGGGCACCTGCGTGGCTCAATCATTAAGCGCCTGGCTTCGGCTCAAATCATGATGCCAGAGTCCTGGGATCGAGCCCTGCATCGGGCTCCCTGCTCGGCGGGAAGCTTTCTTCTCCCTCTCCTGGTCCCCCTGCCTGTGTTCCCTCTCTCGCTGTGTCTCTCCCTGTCAAATAAATAAATAAATTCTTAAAAAAAAAAAAAAAGAATTTTCAAATATACAAAGAGCCTGGCATGGTAGTTTAATAGTTACGTAACTATTAAAATTCCATCTTCAGCTTTGAACTTGTCCGAAAATGTACCCTTTTTTTTTTTTTCTTTCTGATGACTTCAAAGTGATCTCTTAACTGCTACCATGGGATTCGATTGGGCATTCAATTGTGGCTAGCTGATTTCACTCAACTTACCTCCAGAGAAGAGACTGTGTGCTGAGCGCTGCCTTCTTCTCTATGTGCATGTGTATAACGTTCGCTCACACACCGATGAAGAACATACTGTTGTCACTAAGGAAATATGTCCGGCCAGGGTGGGCTAGAGTGAAAACCCCCATCCAAAGCTGCTGAAGGCACACCATCTGGAATCCCACGCAATTCTTGAGCTCTGGGGCACTGCTTCCGTAGCTGTCTTTGGGGAAAATGCCATCTTTGGAGCATCTGGGTAAAATATTCTCTCCTGATTTTCTGTCGTTACAAACTAAATTCATTTGATAAAGCCAGAAAAAGAGTAAATTGGCAGAGTTCTTTGTAAGAAACCTTCAGTAAATGTTACCAGTCTTTGAATTCTCTGGCGGAGACTCTGCTGCGGACTTTCTGAGTCAGCACATCTGGTCCATGTCTGCTTTTCCAACTCCATAGCTGACCCTGTGAGGCAGCAAAATTTAAAAACTCTTGTTTTTACATCTTCAACGTAAAGTTGAAGACATATATGCTGACTTTTAAAGTTCTCATATGTAGAAGGTAGATGCACACATATAAAGACACCCACGTACTGGTCATTTATATTAACAGTCAAGGCTGTTCCTCTGGCTCCTGACCACTCAAGATTTCTCCATAATTAAGTATAAATAGCATTAACATGCCAGAGTCGCTGAAGTGTAATCCTAATGCGCCCCCCCCCCCTTTGAACTTCCTTTTTAGGATAAGATTTATAATTTATTTAATTTTGATCACATGCCAGGTAGTGAACTAAACATTTTGCATAGATTACCTAGAATGTTATTCTGCTCATCTGATACCTAAAGAGAACGAAGCCAAGAAGGTTAAGGATTGCTGAGAGAATGCCCAAGTTCACATTCATTAACAAGGGGCAGAAGAAGGCTATCAGCCCAGTTCCAGGCCATTCCAAATCTTGATATCCCTCCTCTAAACTCCTCATCCTCTTCAGGAGTCTAATGAAGAGTTTTGACAGGTAGCTCTGTGTTCTTTCTATCTGGTTTATAGTGTTCTTCTTTCCTGTTCTTTCCAGTGAGGTCCTGAAACGGCCCTTTGTTGAGGGTCTCATTTCTAGCCCATATCTTATAACTGAGGTTTTAGGTAAGCATGAAAAGAAAGCAAATCTCACTTTTGGGGGGACAGAATGAACTAGCTGTTGTACATTTATTAGAGGACAAAATGTATCAGGATGGAGTATAATACAATCTTCTAGTAGAGTATAATATATAACTATTCATAAGAATTTGTAATAATGTTTCCCTCATGTTAAGAGTACACAGGAAGGGGGCGCCTGGGTGGCTCAGACGTTAATCATCTGCCTTCAGCTCAAGTCATGATCCCCAGGGTCCTGGGATCGACTCCCACATCAGGCTCCCTGCTCAGAGGGGAGTCTGCTTCTTCCTTTGCCCTCTCCATTCATTCTCTCTCTCTCTCTCTTTCTCAAATGAATAAATGAAATCTTTTAAAAAAATAGCACACAGTAAGCATATTTATAAGTCTCCAGAATGTACAGTCTCTAGAATATGTATATTCTGTATATGTATGCATCTATCAAGTGTGTATGTGTGTGTGTGTGTGTAATGTATGCATTTCAGAGATTATACACCCTAGAAATGTATAAATACACACCTTACCTGAACAAAATTATCTTAGGAAAGGCTTTAATTTGACAAGTCTTCTTCTGTAACACTCACTCTAGTGTTGAACTGCATAAGAAATGAACATATCAAACAAGTATCATTATTTTCAGCATTTTTTTTTATAGATCAAAAGAATATTTGTTATTTTCCTGTGGACACCTGAGATATCACAAAAAATAGTATCAGGTATAGAAAACACCCTGAACATTATATTTTCTAAAATTTAGGACCTAATCTTGGAAAGACAACAGCAAAAGAGCTATTGAAGAAGATTTATTCACTTGATTAAGATAAGAGCATTAGTATCTGAGAACAGTAGAAGGTCGTAGCTTGACTACCTGTTGATCAAGCGACAATGGAGCAGGTTAAATACACAGAAAGTAGGAATGTGATTTTAAAGTACTTTAGCTGTTTCAGAAGTGAAGGAATAATCCAGGGGATGACAAAGTCAGCACAACACATTGGAAGTTTTTCGAGTGAGCTACAGAATCTCTCCTGTCTGAGTAGATTACAAGGAAATGAAGAATAGCTTCTTATTTCTTGTTAAGAGCAGACTGAATAGTCCAAAATCAAGTTATTTTAATAGAAAGAAAGAACATCTGAGTTTGCCTTGTTAATATTTGGCAATAAAAAATTCATAAGCTTCTTTAATAGTTTCTGTCTTAATAGATGAACCAAAACAGACCCAGTCTTGGCACAATTTTAACAAATTCTTTTGCTTTTTTTTTCCCCATGAGATTTATTATTTGCAGAGATTATAATACGATTAAATTCTCTTTCCACAAACCTACGACTTCCTAATTCAAGTTTTATAATTCATGGTTGTATTTCACATTCTGAAAACATCAGACACTTCAGGATAAAACTACTCTCTTTTACTCTTAATATACAAAAGCACATTATCTTTCTCTTCATCTACACTTCTTCTTGTCTGCCACGACTAAACCTAATATATTTTCAACCACTCATATTAACATGATATTAGGTAACTGTCTTCTACTTTGCAGAATTAAATGGGATTAGGTCTAACAAGTACTAATATCATGCCCTACAGTCATGCACATTCTTTTTTCCAACTTTTTAATAAGGCAAACATGGCCGCACTTGCAAATGCGGCCTAAAGACATAGTTAGTCTATAATGTATAAAAATAAGAATCAAAAGGATATATATCAAAATCATATTTTAGTATTCTGCCTTAGTTAGAAACAATCCAAGTATCCAAAGATAATTAACTTGATTTAATATTTGTTCAAAATTAAATTTTATTAATAAAAAAATTTTTTTCAAAAATTTAAATAAACCCATTTTTTTATTTTTTTTTTTTTTTTTTTACAATTCTATGTGGGAGTATGGTAGCTTAATTTCTGAGTAAAACAGTATATATTTTTAAAAGATTTTATTTATTTATTTGACAGAGAGAGACACAGTGAGAAAAGGAACACAAGCAGGGGGAGTGGGAGAGGGAAAAGCAGGCTTCCTGCTGAGCAGGGAGCCCAACGAGGGGCTCCATTCCAGGACCCTGAGATCATGGCCTGAGCTGAAAACAGATGCTTAATGACTGAGCCACCCAGGTACCCCAGTGAAACAGTACACTAAAAAGTGTAGGAATTTCATATTAACTAATATTTTAAGGAGAAAAATATAAATTTTATTTTAAAGTAAAATAAAATGTACAATTCTATTATGCTGTATTCTTTTAAAATCAGGGAAAATGGGTGCTTTAAAATCTAAATTACCAAAATAGTCTAATTTGTCCAAGGATCCTTTGGTTATGTGACCTTGTTTTATTTGAGGAAATATTTTCAGTAAGAAAGGCTTCTGTACATATATACAATTTTGTTGATTTCCCAAAAAAAGGCTAGCATATTAAAGTATTAGAAGTTCAGTTTGTTTATTTTCTGGATTCTATCTACAAAACTATATTATGTATTTATACATCTAGCACCTTCTAGCAACTTTTAACCAGGACTTAACAGGGGATGGGCCCACTGATTAATGCTTTTACATACTAGTCTAGTTTGTAAACTAGTTTGTAAACTACAAACTAGGCTAGTCAATTATCTTTGAAAACAGTTGATACATATAATTTGCTTTGTAGTCATTTTTACTGAAGACATCACTTCACGTGAACTTAAAACCCTTGCAAAGGGAATAAAGTAAAAGTTGTTGTTGCAGTGACTTCTAAAACCTTTAACATGCTCTGTCTTGTAATATAAACTACTTTAAGATATGTTTTAGATTCATGGCACAGAAAATCCCAAAATACTAATAACTTAAGAATGGTAGTTTGCTTCCTAGAAAGGAAGTTTTGGTATAGGGGTGGCTCAGTTGGTTAAGCACTGGACTCTTGATTTCAGCTCAGGTCATGATCTCAGGGTCGGGAGGTTGAGCCCCACATCAGACTCTAAGCTTAGCGTGGAGTCTGCTTGAGATTCTCTCTCTCCCTCTCCCCCTCCCCCCACTTGCATGTTCTCTCTCTCTCTCAATCTCTCTCAAATAAATAAATCTTTAAAAAGATAAAAATCAATCTCAAGATCACAAAAACCTGGAGCAGAGAGTGGAGGGTTTTATGGTCTTTTTGGCTTACAACTAAAAGTCAGTTTTTATTGCTAAAGAAAATTGGAAAAATGGACATTGTAACCTCTATCACATGAAATTATCTAAGTTTAACACCATGAATGTAAATCAGTTACTTAATTATACATTTTAAATTTGAATTACAAAGTAGAAATGTTACTTCAAAAGGCCAAATTCTCTTAAGTATTTCAAGACCATAAAATAGCAAATATTTATGGATTCCAATATTAAATACTCTAGTGTGAGTCTCTTCAGTATTCACATATATGGTTCTAAATCTTTCCAGGGTAAAACATGCACACTCATGAAGGAAAACCTTTTGTATCATATTGACTGTTTTTGTTGACCTCCCTGGGTATGTTTGCAGTGCCCCTGTCAGCTTGATTAAGTTCTTAATGTCCAGCAAGGACATGACCTAGATGTTGACTGGAATCTTCTTGTGACACGGATGGGAGTCGTTGAGCCCCATTTATTGTCCCAATGTCAAAAGGCTGCTCATTCTGTATTGTAGATTCAAATCACTAACTAACTACCTGCTTGGTCTGACCATTCAAGGTGGATAAAGGTCAACAACTCTACCCTGCATGCTAGGCACTGAATAGACTTTAGAGTTGATATGACTGATAGAGTTGATTGTACTTAAATGTCTTCCTTTACAATCATAAAAGATCTCTTCCTCTCATGACTTTGTCTTTGTCCCAACCTTATTGCCATTTCACTTTAAAGCTTTAAAATGTCATTCTACTTTTAGAGTTTTAAAAATTATTTCAAGCTTCTGGTTGCCAGGACATACCTCAAGAATGTTTTCCCCAAATTTATGGACAGTCTTGTCTCGGAACAGAATGTGAATTGCACACACTCATATGGATGTTCCCTGCTGAGAACTGAACTTTTGAAAAATAAATGGCTAAAAAACTCATGGTTTGTAAAAAGGCAAAACAGCAATTCCATCTGTTCTGTTTACTTCAGGCTGAAACTCTCCAACTTGTTTCTTGTTGTGAATATATCACAGGTGAAGTCCAGCAACTGGCTAGCATCTAGCTTCATGAAAAATAGAAAAACAGAAATGAGTAGAACTGGCTTGTAGTTTTCTTTTTTCACAAGACAGAGACAAAGTTGTTCCTTTAGAAGGAGACAAATATGAAATGTAGCAAGCAGTATGCAATCTTGCTTTCCCCCCCTAAGTATTAGGTATAATTGACTTCACTTGATTCTTCTTTCTCAATATTCAACTTTGGCCCTATTTCAGTATACTGCTTATAAAAAGAGCTTCAACTGCTTCACTGGATGTTCTGAACAAAATTTAGGAAAGGAAAAAAAAAAGGAGTCTTCTCTTGTAAAATCTCACCATTCTATCCCAATTTCAGCCTCATCTGATAACTGTGACCTTCAGAGGTCTCTTCACAGGAGGAGTCTTGCTTTCCCCGTGGTTTTGACTTGTAGATCTAAGAAGTTTGGCCTGAAAGTTAATATCTATACTTATTATTATTATTGTTATTATTATTATTATTCCTATCATCAAATGTTCTTTGAGTGCCCACATACAACGGTGCAGTGCTTTACAGGATGTTTGAAGCAGTTGTACAGACGTTCATTGTGGATGAAGTTAACTCTACCAATTCAGACTTCTTGGAACTTAGAGACTGTTGAAGTAGAGAGGTATACACGTTTTCTCTCTGTTTTCCATTCTTTTTCTAAATCCCAAATCCCTACATTGTCATGTAACTTCTGGTTATGAGTCTGTTATACTTTTATTGATTTTAAATGTATCCCAAATGAAAAGAAGCCCTTCCTTCCTTGTCTGAGGATCTGGCATTGATTTTAATTCAAGGCTACTTACCTCATTTCATTAATGTGACTTGAATCTCACTCATGGCTACCGTTCCCCCCATCTTTTCAGCACCTTCCTGACCTGCTACTACTTTTGGGTTTCCCATTCGAGATATTCCAGCTTTCCTTTGAAGATTCTTCCAATTCATGTGAACAGTATTAAAAAAAAAAAAAAAAAAAAAAAAAGGAGGGGTATTTGTAGAGCTGCTGCTGGAGTCTCTACCCAGACAAGAGGAAGCTCTCTAACTGGGGAATTCCATTATGAATGCATTAAAGGTTGAAAAGCACTATTAGGTGTTTGAGTGGGTCCCTTGAGAGTATGAGAAGGAAAAGCAATCTCCTTGCTTCATGCTCAAAAAAGGATACTTCAATGCCTCTCTGCACAGGTACTGTCAAACAGACAATGCAAAAAATGGCATTATTATGCTCTGTTCATGTGCTAGAGACTTTTTCCCTCCCTCTCTCTCTAAAAGAAATGAAAAATCATTGCTGTCTTTCTGTTCAATTATAGGGGCTGTGATCACTTGTTGGGTTCCATTGCAACAACAAAATTGCAATTTTGGGTTGTATAAGCTATTTTTCCTTCTTAAAGGGGCGGGGATACATTTCTGAAGATTATGGAAAACATTAAATAACAACAACAACAACAACAACAACAGCAAAAAAACTACAACTAGGTTTTGGACAGAAGGGGAATTATCTAAGACTCAATGCGGTGTGTCACAAAGAGTGTAGGGTTGGCAGATGAGTCAGACTCGAGTTTGTATACCAGATCTGCTACTTACCAGCTACATCATTGAATAATCAAAGGCCAATTTTCTTAACTGTCAGAACACATTCATAGTATTTATTTATTTGATAGAGGCAAACTGGAAATATTTTTAGAGCACCTGGCATAAAGCAAAAACTAAAACAATCAATGGCTCATTCCCTTCCCCACAGTTTTGAAAGTAGAAGCGCACCTCTTAAAACGTGGAAAAAATAATGGAAAAACTCGAGACAACCAAAGTGTGGAATTCATTTATTTTTGTTTTCTGTTTGCTTTCTTTGCTGACATCAGCTTCTCTGCAGCCCTACCTTCTTCTTCTGGTACACATTATATTTTGCTTGCGGAGTGTTCCTCATCTGCTGTAATGCGATCCTACTGGGACTTTTCATTTCTGTGCCCTCTGGGAATTTAATTAAGAACCTAAGTCACAAAATGATGAAAGGTAGTAGTTGCTAACACAACCTGGTGGAAGCTTCTGAAAAAGAAAATTCATAAATCCCTGCAAATGGGAAGACAACTAAAATTTCATATCCAGTCCTCTCCCTTTGGAAAGAAAACTTGCTCAGATTTCCACGAGTGTAACTTGTTCACTGTCCATGATTGGCCTCTGGGATGTGACTCTTCCCACATTCCCCTTCCAAATTCACTTGGCCCCAGACAGATCCTGTGGATATTGCCCTCCAAGCTGCTTCTCTCTAGATCCTTATGTTCCTGGTGGCCATTTTTCAGACTTGAGAATCGTGTATTATGATCCTCATATTATTTTCCTTGCACTAGGACTTTCTCTCACATGTAGGAATTTAAATGATGCTGCTGGAGGAAGCAGGTTCATTTTTCATTATCAGATTCTCTTTATGGTTTTGGAGGAGGACTGATGTCTTTTATTAATCTGCCTACCTTTCCACCTTGAACCTCTGATGCATGTTTCCGATAGCTGGTGAATATGTAGCTGCTTATCTTTCTTCTGATACTGGCACCTGCCTAGCAATTCACAGTTGTACATTTTTGTGCCGTCACCCTCCCAGCCAGGATCCAAGTTGTATTCTCTGGCCCATATGCTGAATTTCTGATTCTGGCCCACAAATGTTTGGAGAACCATGTGAGCATGTGAAGTTCTGCAAGCTCATGTTGTCCCACATAAACTCAGACCTTCTGCTTATACATAACCATGGTGTTCATTTCTTTTAATGCCCTGAGGGACTCTCCATTTTGTTTCTGCTTCATCAAGAAGTGTGGGGCATGGCCATAAAGCATGGCAGGCATATCAGAAAATAATATAATTTTGCGGAAGCACAGCTTCTGTGTCATCTCAGGCAAGTAATGTAAATTCCCTGAGCTTTTGTGAATCATGAGTAATAATACAGCTTTCTTGTTATATAACCTCCAAAACACACAGTGGATGTTTAACAAATTTCTGTCCCCAGGGTCTATGGTAGGGGAAGAAAATTAATTCTACCTTCACCTTTTTGAGTTCTTAGCTGCAATCCCTAAAATAAGAAACAGATTAATAAAAGAAAAGCAGAAAGAAATTTATTAGCATGTATACCTCATGTGTATATGGGAGTTACTCAGAGAAAAATGAGTAACTCTCCAAAGTGGCTTAGAATTCTGGCTTAAATAGCATCTTTATAGGGAAGGGAGGGGGGAATGTAGGCCTCTTAGGGGAGAATAAATGTGCTTTAGGAAAGATGAACAGGCCCTCAGAAGAGCAGGTGGGGCAAAGTTGGTGTGGGTGTATCTTCTTCAAATGTCCTCACCTGTAATAAGAGTCAGTTCTCCTGTTGATAAAACTCTCGGGGAGGGGATCCAAGACAATTGAATCAAGTTTCTTTCCAAAGACAGTCTTTAGGAAGATAAGGAGAGCTCTGAGAAAATCTCTGCCTGCATTTGCTCTTTTTCAAGTATCTACAGCTCAAAATAATCACTATACCAAAGTGGCATATTGGGGGTGCCATGCCTGAACTCCCACAATAATATTTTGAGGTTCCATAAGTTGCTACCTTTCACTACCTTCACCTCCCTACCCACTGCTTTATTCCTCTTTCCTCTACCCTATATACTTATTTCTAATCTCTTTGTGATGGGGGAGCTGTGGATGGAGGCATCTACAGTCAGTTGACTGTGTGTTAGGGAGGACAATTTGGTGTCTAACTCTCCTTACAGGAGTTTCAGTTAATCCTTTTATTTTTAATCCCAGCCTCACCCACATTGGCTACTGAAGTACCTAATGCTTTCCATTCCTGAGATCTTTCTGAGAAGTTGGGGTGCAAATAGTGTTGCTTCTTCTTGATTCTGTACCAGTGGCTATTTGGTTTCAATCCCTTTAGCTCGGCTAAATCATCTAAACACTTGTTAGTATCTGCCAATCTTCATTAATTTGTTGACATCTCTCAATCTTGAATATTTCTTTCCAAATCCCTTTGTTCTTATAGATTAAACCTTTTTATTCCTGGTAAGTTCACATGGACACCTCATGTTAGCTGGAACTCCAATGAGATAGTCCCGTAAGCATTCTGCTTCCAAACTATTATAAATTGCACTCTGTGATTTTAATATAGGTATACTTTGATGCCTGTATTTTTATAAGCTTTATTCCCATTTAACTTATTTATTAGATGTTAATTACATAACATCACATATGGCCACTGAAAATGTGCCATTGCTTTGGGAATTCAACAGAAAGTTTTGCTTCAGTTTATTTATTGAAATGGTTTAAGTATGCATTTGTACTTAATTTCAGAAAATAATTATGTATAAATTTGTTTTAATTTTTTTATATATAAACATAGAAAAACTGGAGATGAAAAGAAAATTAGAGTATACTGTGTACATTTCTACCAAACTGAAATTTGCTTTGTGCTCCAGAATATATGTAGAGTCTCAAAACAGGTTATTGGAATTGTGTAATGTTGATTTTTATTCCTAGTGGGTGGTTTGTATTCTTATTATAACTTTGGAGTCATAGTGGATATTATATGGTATGAGTTACTCCAGGGATGACAGTGGGGTGCATCTGAATAAATATACTCTGCTTATCAACTATAATAAGCTTGGAGAAATATCACTTTTTATAGGAAATTATGCTAATTTTAAGGGTACTCTCATAATTTAATTGGGTTATCAATTTCTGCCTCTTCTTGCATTCATATCTCTAGAATGTAACGTCTGTTAATAGGGTGTATTTAATACCACACCCCACGTTTACAACATTATTTTGTTACTGAAGACAGTGTTCTTTTAAAAAATTTTTTATTGTTATGTTAATCACCATACATTACATCATTAGTTTTTGATGTACTGTTCCATGATTTATTGTTTGTGTATAACGCCCAGTGCTCCATGCAATACATGACCTCTTTAATTCCCATCACTAGGCTAACCCATCCCCCAATCCCCCCCCCCCAGAACCCTCAGTTTGTTTCTCAGAGTCCAGAGTCTCTCATGGTTCATCTCCCCGTCTGATCTCCCCACCCTTCATTCTTCCCCTCCTGCTATCTTCTTCTTCTTTTTTTTTTTTTTTACATATATTGTATTATTTGTTTCAGACGTACAGATCTGTGATTCAACAGTCTTGCACAATTCACAGCACTCACCATAGCACATACCCTCCCCAAAGTCTATCGCCCAGCTACCCCATCTCTCACAGCCCCCCAACACTCCAGCAACCCTCAGTTTGTTTCCTAAGATTAAGACTTCCTCATATCAGTGAGGTCATATGATACATGTCTTTCTCTGATTGACTTATCTCGCTCAGCATAACACCCTCCAGTTCCATCCACATCATTGCAAATGGCAAGATCTCATTCCTTTTGATGGCTGCATAATATTCCATTGTATATATATACCACCTCTTCTTTATCTATTCATCTGTCAATGGACATCTTGGCTCTTTCCACAGTTTGGCTATTGTGAAAATTGCTGCTATAAACATCAGTGTGCACGCACCCCTTTGATTCCCTACATTTGTAACTTTGGGGTAAATACCCAGTAGTGCAATTGCTGGATCATATGGTAGCTCTATTTTCAACTTTTTGAGGAACCTCCATACTGTTTTCCAGAGTGGCTGCACCAGCTTGCATTCCCACCAACAGTGTAGGAAGGTTCCCCTTTCTCCTCATCCCCGCCAACATCTGGCATTTCTTGACTTGTTAATTTTAGCCATTCTGACTGGTGTAAGGTGGTATCTCATTGAGGTTTTGATTTGGATCTCTCTGATGCTGAGTGATGTTGAGCACTTTTTCATGTGTCTGTTGGCCACTTGGATGTCTTCTTTGGAAAAATGTCTGTTCATGTCTTCTGCCCATTTCTTGATTGGATTCTTTGTTCTTTGAGTGTTGAATTTAAGAAGTTCTTTATAGATTTTGGATACCAGCCCTTTATCTGATATGTCATTTGCAAATATCTTCTCCCATTCTGTCGGTTGTCTTTTGGTTTTGTTGACTGTTTCTTTTGCTGTGCAAAAGTTTTTATCTTGAAGAAGTCCCAATAGTTCATTTTTGCCCTTGCTTCCCTTGCCTTTGGCGATGTTTCTAGGAAGAAGTTGCTTCGGGTGAGGTCGAAGAGGTTGCTGCCTGTGTTCTCCTTTAGGATTTGGATGGACTCCTGTCTCACATTGAAGTCTTTCAACCATTTGGAATCTATTTTTGTGTGTGGTGTAAGGAAATGGTCCAGTTTCATTCTTCTGCAGGGCTGTCCAATTTTCCCAACACCATTTGTTGAAGAGACTGTCTTTTTTCCATTGGACATTATTTCCTGTTTTGTCGAAGATTAGTTGACCATAGAGTTGAGGTCGCTTTCTGGGCTCTCTATTCTGTTCCATTGATCTATGTGTCTGTTTTAGTGCCAGTACCACACAGTCTTGATGATGACAGCTTTGTAATAGAGCTGGAAATCTGGAATTGTGATGCTGCCAGCTTTGCTTTTCTTTTTCAACATTCCTGTGGCTATTCGGGGTCTTTTCTGGTTCCATACAAATTTTAGGATTATTTGTTCCATTTCTTTGAAAAAAGTGGATGGTATTTTGATGGGGATTGCATTGAATGTGTAGATTGCTCTAGGTAGCATTGCCATCTTCACAATATTTGTTCTTCCAATCCATGAGCATGGAACGTTTTTCCATTTCTTTGTGTCTTCCTCAATTTCTTTCATGAGTATTTTATAGTTTTCTGAGTACAGATCCTTTGTCTTTTTGGTTAGATTTATTCCTAGGTATCTTATGGTTTTGAGTGCAATTGTAAATGGGATCGACTCCTTAGTTTCTCTTTCTTCTGTCTTGTTGTTGGTGTATAGGAATGCTACTGATTTCTGTGCATTGATATTATATCCTGCCACTTTACTGAATTCCTGTATGAGTTCTAGCAGTTTCGGGGAGGAGTCTTTTCGGTTTTCCACATAAAGTATCATATCATCTGCAAAGAGTGAGAGTTTGACTTCTTTGCTGATTTGGATGCCTTTTTTTCTTTTTGTTGTCTGATTGCTGTGGCTAGGACTTCCAATACTATGTTGAATAGCAGTGGTGATAGTGGACATCCCTGCCGCGTTCCTGACCTCAGGGGGAAAGCTCTCAGTTTTTCCCCATTGAGAATGATATTTGCTGTGGGTTTTTCATAGATGGCTTTTATGATATTGAGGTACATACCCTCTATGCCTATACTCTGAAGAGTTTTGATTAAGAAAGGATGCTGTACTTTGTCACGTGCTTTTTCTGCATCTATTGAGAGGATCATATGATTCTTGTTCTTTCTTTTGTTAATGTATTGTATCACGTTGATTGATTTGCTGATGTTGAACCAACCTTGCAGCCCAGGGATAAATCCCACTTGGTCATGGTGAATAATCCTTTTAATGTACTGTTGGAGCCTATGGCTAGTATTTTGGTGAGAATTTTTGCATCCATGTTCATCAGGGATATTGGTCTGTAATTCTCCTTTTTGATGGGGTCTTTGTCTGGTTTTGGGATCAAGGTAATGGTGGCCTCATAAAATGAGTTTCGAAGTTTTCCTTCCATTTCTATTTTTTGGAACAGTTTCAGAAGAATAGGTATAAATTCTTCTTTATATGTTTGGTAGAATTCCCTTGGGAAGCCACCCGGCCCTGGGCTTTTGTTTGTTGGGAGATTTTTGATGACTGCTTCAATTTCCTTAGTGGTTATAGGTCTGTTCAGGTTTTCTATTTCTTCCTGGTTCAGTTTTGGTAGTTGATATATCTCTAGGAATGCATCTAGTTCTTCCAGGTTATCTAATTTGCTCGCATATAGTTGCTCATAATATGGTCTTATACTTGTTTGTATTTCTTTGGTGTTGGTTGTGATCTCTCCTCCCTCATTCATGATTTTGTTGATTTGGGTCATTTCTCTTTTCTGTTTGATAAGTCTGGCCAGGAGTTTATCAATCTTGTTAATTCTTTCAAAGAACCAGCTCCTAGTTTCGTTGATCTGTTCTACTGTTCTTTTGGTTTCTATTTCATTGATTTCTGATCTGATCTTTATTATTTCTCTTCTCCTGCTGGGTTTAGGCTTTATTTGCTGTTCTTTCTCCAGCTCTTTTAGATGTAGGGTTAGGTTGGTTAGGTTGTTTCTCTGTCAATGAAACATAAAAAAATTACATAGTCTCATCATCCAGAAATTACCAATGTTCATATAAGAATGTTTATCTTTCTAGATGAAGCAATCATTCAAAATATGGCAGCTCTTAGAATAGGCTTTACATTATTGAGCTTCCTGTAAAAAGTAGCTGTTATTTCAAGCTGCCATTTTTGGTGTAAAAATGTACAAAATCATAATAATATTGGAAATGTTTATAGTTAGTTTTTCTTATTTTCATTTTAAATATATTTTTAATATTTTTGTCAGTTACAATTTCATGGTATGCTTAAAAATGACCAACATCTCTTTATATAAAAAATAATGTTAGCTGAAGCAAATCACTATTATTGATGGTTTATTTTCATATAATTTGAAATTAAACAATTGCCAGTAAAGCCAGACAAATTTAGTAAATGTGTGTAAGTGATAAATATACAATGGAAGAATTTTGTGCAATAAAAGTTTCTTCAAAAAACATTTAGGCCACTGTTAACTTGGCTCAAGCATGAACTCATAACTATTTTATTTGTACAGAAGGAAATCAAGTATTGAATGAATGAGTAAGAATCCTTGAAGTTCTTTTAAAATCATAAATTCTGTGATACAAAGATCTGAGTTTAATATCAAATTATAGAATCACAGATTATTAGATTAGGAAAGAACATAGACATTTATTTTCAAAGAATGTTGATCCCCAAATATAGACAACACTGGGCTCTCATACCTCTATCCAGTTTCTATGCTTTAAGTAGAAAAAAGTTGAAAATCACAGTGTAGTATTTGCTAACGTTTACAAGAAAGACATATTTCCTCATAGGCAGCCGATATATATTTTTTTATATTTCTTTGGGAAAAAAATGCCTGTCTTCAGAATAGTTATAGTTATTAGGTTTTAATTTCATTTTTTACTCTGTTCAGTTGCTGAACAATTTTTTGGTCTCAGAAAATTTTATGAAAGACTTCTGCACCTAATAATAAGGTGACATTCCTAGGTCCTCTGCTTAGGTTTGATAACTGTTTTGGAATACAACCAAAAATAGTCACCGTCAGTGTGAGTTCATGGAAGTCTTTGTCTTTGATAGGATTGATATTTGGCAAGTGTGACATGTTTTATCTTGCCATACAATTTCTTTCTCTTCTTTGTATATTTTGAAGAGAATCTGTTTGGATTTTAAGTGGTAAAAAACACATTGATTTAGGTTCAGGATCTTTGATTTAGGTCAGATGATGGGTCCTCTATGGGACTAATCTGTCACAATCTTCCAAGGTCATTTTTGGTTTTGGTCAAGTCCGATATTGCCGTGGAACCTCTTTGGCACTCACAGGCTGCCCACTGAGTTTTTAGGTCGTGCACAAGCCTCTTGAGTATTTAGTATCTCCTAGTGGCCCAGTCTTTGCTTCCCACTTGATCCACTTGCATAGATTGAAAACAACAACTCAGTGCTGTGAATGAGGATTTAATTATGCAGTTAATTTAAAATTTGCTGTTATTCATAATTATCAGCACATGTTATTACAGTGTATGGATGGCCTGTCAGGATGGGATCTTGGGTGGCAGCCCCACTGAGCTCCCAATAGAATGTCATTAAATGAGTGACGTAGTCAACACCACATCAAGAAGAACCACCCCACAGAGCCCAGGAAACACACATAATCCTGAGGAAAAAATAAATCACTGTGTTAAGCCAAAAGTAATAATAAAGAAAAGACGGCATCATGTTACCTGATCACTATTCTATCAAAGAGCTAGCAAAAGGACTGTGCTTTATAACAGGAAGTGGACTTAGTAATTTTGCTGTTAGAATTTAATAGTAACTTTTATTCTGACCACTAGTGACTCAGAGTTGTATCCAGGCATCCGAAAGATGTCACTGTCTTATTTTGGGCTGCCATAACATAAAGACCACAGACTGTGGGGCTTAAACCACAAACATTTATTTCTCATGGTACTGGAGGCTGGGAAATCCAAGTTCAAGGCACCAGCAAATCTGATGTCTTATGAGAATCTGCCTCCTGATTCGCGGACAGCCACCTTCTCACGGTAAGCTCGTTTATGTGGCCAAGAGAGAGACCATCTCTCCATGTCTCTTCTTAGACGGACACGGATCCCACGCCCTCATGAGAGGCAGATAATGGGGGCTCTACTCTCGTGACTTAATTACCTGCCAAAGACCCCCCCCCCAGCCCAGATACCAAACATTTGGGAATTAGGATTTCAACATAACTAAGCCAGACCACTGAAAACAGAAACTCAAGAAAGTTGTTTTGGAAACTGGCACTGATTGTCCAATTTGGGGCTGCTGAGGATCTGTCCATGTGGATAGAAAGTGTAATATGACATCATTTATTCCCACAGTTGTAAGAAAATGCTTACTGTGTGTTTAAGTGATTGAAAGGATTTTCTTTTTCCTTTTTTCTCCCCTCAGATCCTCTTCTCTATTAGGGATGGGTGAGGTTATTTTTTCTGTTCAATAGGAGAAGTCAGGAAAATGTTAGTGAAGGAATTACACAGTTACATGTCAGAGGGCATGAGCAGTGGGAAGGCGAGTAGACAGAACCAGTAGTTTTACCCAAAAATGCATGGTGTAGATGTCTTTTCATTTTTACCTTCTTGCTGTCTTGTTCTATGGGGACAGGGCATTCCTGCACTTTTTCATCTAACAACTAAGAGTTATTACTGTAGAAAGAATTCTTTCTGGAACAATTCAAAATAAACACAGGCTTTTAGTGGCTTATATAATGTGTCACGCACGCATTAGGTGATTAATGAGTATGTATCATTGTTGCCTGGTGAGGTGGGGAGACCCGGGCTCTGGGGCTCCACTCATCCTAAAGATGTCCCCGGAGGCTCTTGATCTTGTCCCCAGAAAGAATTCAGGGACAGACAGACACGCAGCACAGCGGACGAGCCACGCGAGCGGGAAAGTTGACTTGAGCAGACAGGAGAACAGGTGCGCTCCAGAGAAGGAGAGCGCGCGGTGCGCCCTGGGGTGGGTGTCTTCTACGGACAGTTGTTAACGAGGGGGTGGAATATTCATTACTTGGGGCCGGAAGCAGCGGTTCCCGCTTTTTGTTCCTAATTTGGTCAGGGGTTTCCGTCCTGGCCAACGGCATCTTGGGCACGGCTGGTGCGACGCAACTTCTGGTGCGCACTGCCCCGACGGGCCTCTGACCTGCCTGCGAGCGAGCTGGCTGCCCCTTCCTCCTGGCTGGCCTAGGTATGCTGCTGGAGCCTAGCTGCCCGTTCTAACATCAGTAGAAACATTATGTCGAATTACTCATTCAATAAATTATGCACCCACCTTTAATTCTCCATCAGAATTATAATGCGTTTTACTTAGGCTGCTCCCAAAACCAGCCCAGTGACGTGACTAAGGCACCGACAAAATAACGAAGCACCTCTGTGACTAGCTTTCAGATAGAATTTAATTAGGTCCAAACTGGTAACTTCACTCAATTACAGTGGATCTTAAAATCTCAGTCCACAGAACATTTTAGAGGCCTATATTGATTTGGAAGAAATTTCTCTTTGATTGAAGTGTTAATAAGAAATCCAATCAGTATATATTTTTTCCAAAATTTATTACCGAATCAGGATTACAGTGTGACTGTCTCCCCGTTTATGTTGCTGGTGCAATTTCCAATCATCTCTTGCAGTCTTTCCTCAGGTGGAGCGTATTGGGCTGATTTCGTGAGCCTGGGTTCCTGTGTGACACACATAACTCTGAATTTATATTGCATCTGTTATTTCTGTTTTGCCTCTAGACTGCTATCCCAAGTAACACAATATGTTATCTTTTTTTTTTTTTTAATTTTAAAAGCCATTTGCTCAGCTTTCTTCTTTTTTTCCTTTATTTTGCAACAGCTATATTAATGGAGTTGCTGGAATAAGTCTGCTGAAGGCATAGGCAAAAAAGGAAAATGACGTTACCAATGAGGATTTAATTCTTCAATTATTTTTAAATTACTTGTTAGCTTCACTCTTGGAGAGAAAGGGATGGAATGGTGGAATGCAGGTGTGGGGCAAACAGCACGTATCCTAACGACTGCATGCACGCTCCTAAAATCAGGCAGATGCCTACTTTTATGTTAAATATGGGATTTATGTCACTTCCTTTAGAAGTTCAAATTCCTTTTCTTATCAAGATTTGGCTTAAAGGAATGAGATAGATCTGTATATTTTAAACTTGGCAATCTACACTTTTAACATCTTTCTTTTCTTTAAAAAAAATACAGTGTAAATAATGGATTGGATTTCAGCGCTCCTGGCACTCATTACAACTTTTGGGCATGTAACTTTTGGGATTTACTAGCTTACTGGTTTTCAAGCTTTTTTCCTTAGGACATATTTTAATTATTTCCTCTCTGCAGACCCTAAACTTAAAATTTTTTATTTTATTTGCAAATCTACATATGCCTGCCAATTGGAATGTCTCATCAAAATGAGACAAGCAGGGGCGCCTGAGTGGCTCAGTCCTTAGATGTCTGCCTTTGGCTCGGGTCATGACCCTGGGGTCCTGGGATCGAGCCCCACATTGGGCTCCCTGCTCAGTGGGAAGCCTGCTTCTCTCTCTCCCACTCCCCCTGCTTGTGTTTCCCCTCTCACTGTGTTTCTCTCTGTCAAATAAATAAATAAAATCTTGAAAAAAAAAAGAATGAGACAAGCAGACTCCTCACTATAATCCAAGAAGCTATATGTTTTTGGTAATCTGTGTAGCTTTAGGTGAGAGGTGGGGAATGGTTGGTAAATAAATGGTCAATATCTTTAGGCTTTTGTAAAATACTGGAAATATTAGGGTAACATTGTTTTGGCCCTTTGAACTTGACTCCATGTGAGGTCTCTTATAGCAATAGAAGTACAGAGATCTATGAAATTGTACTCGGATATCCAAAATTAGTCTTATGTGTTCAGAAAGATTTGAATGCCTAACAGTAGGCCACATGAATTTAATAAACATTTAGGAAGTTATAATAAATTGAAGATGGGGAGAAGAATGGAACAGAGGCAAGGTCACAGGTGCAGTACCACACTCATGGAAGCCACAGGCCAGCAGACAAGCACGGACCCGCTCAGAAAGCACCTGGACTGGGGAAAGCATCAGGGTCCACTCCAAAAAGGAGACCTTCTCGATCCCTTAGACCAACTACCTACTGGTTTCTGAACACAAAGATAAAAGACCCAGAGGTCAGATGAGGTGGTTTCTGTTTGCCTGTGTTCTTTCCATGGCAGCCACGTGAGGCGGCAGGAGGGGTCTTTAGGCATATGTGGCAAGGACTCAGCTTGCCTCGTTTGAAATCGGTTCTGATCCTCATTATCTCAGACCAGGTACTTGGGGTACGTCCTTTACTAAGCAGGAATAATAGCCTCTTCGTGGTGTTATGAAAGGAACATACAGGCTAGCTACGCACCGCCTACCCCCTCTTCCTCCTCCGAGCTCGTCCAAGCCCATGTAACCCACTGCTGTCACCATGGCTGCGCTCACCCAGAATCCACAGTTCCAGAAGCTGCAGAAATGGTACCGTGAGCACGGCTCTGACCTCAACTTGCGTCGCCGTTTCGAGGGGGACAAGGAACGCTTCAGCCACTTCAGCTTGAACCTGAACACCAACCATGGGCATATT
This sequence comes from Neomonachus schauinslandi, assembly GCF_002201575.2. Lineage (NCBI taxonomy): Eukaryota > Metazoa > Chordata > Mammalia > Carnivora > Phocidae > Neomonachus > Neomonachus schauinslandi. The sequence continues at coordinate 71,867,024 of NC_058408.1, forward strand.
CTGGTGGATTACTCAAAAGAACATTGTGACCGAAACTGTGATGCAGATGCTGGTGGACCTGGCCAAGTCCAGGGGTGTGGAGGCTGTCCGGGAGCACATGTTCAGTGGCGAGATCAACTTCACAGAGGATTGGGTGGTGCTGCACGTGGCCTTGTGGAACCGGGCAAACACATCCATCCTGGTAGATGGCAAGGATGTGATGCCAGAGGTCAACAGGGTCCTGGAGAAGATGAAGTCTTTCTGCCAGCGAGTCCGGAGCTGTGACTTGAAGGGGTACTCAGGCAAGCCCATCACAGACATCATTAACATTGGCACTGGTGGCTCTGACCTGGGACCCCTCATGGTGACTGAAGCCCTTAAGTCGTACTCTTCAGGAGGTCCCCGGGTCTGGTTTGTCTTCAACATTGACGGGACCCACATCACCAAAACTCTGGCCACTCTGAACCCTGAGTCGTCCCTGTTCATCATTGCTTTCAAGACCTTTACAACCCAGGAGACCATTACGAATGCGGAGACGGCGAAGGAGTGGTTTCTCCTGTCAGCCAAGGACCCTTCTGCAGTTTCGAAGCACTTTGTTGCCCTGTCTACCAACACAACCAAAGTGAAGGAGTTTGGGATTGACCCTCAAAACATTCGAGTTCTGGGATTGGGTAAGAGGACGCTGCTCGCTGTGGTCAGCCATTGGACTCTCCATTGCACTGCATGTGGGATTTGACAACTTCGAGCAGCTGCCCTCAGGGGCCCACTGGATGGACCAGCACTTCTGTGCAACGCCCCTGGAGAAGAACACCCCCACCTTGCTGGTTCTGCTGGGTGTCTGGTACATCAACTGCTTTGGGTGTGAGACACAGGCCATGCTGCCCTATGACCAGTATCTACACCACTTAGCTGCCTACTTCCAGCAGGGTGACATAAAGTCCAACGGGAAGTACGTCACCAAGTCTGGCACTCGTGTGGACCACCAGACGGGCCCCATTGTGTGGGGGGAGCCAGGGACCAATGGCCAGCATGCCTTCTACCAGCTCATCCACCAAGGCACCAAGATGATACCTTGTGACTTCCTCATCCCAGTCCAGACCCAGCACCTGATAAGGAAGGGTTTGCATCACAAGATCCTCCTGGCCAACTTTTTGGCCCAGACTGAGGCCCTGATGAAGGGGAAGTCGAAGAAGAGGCCCAGAAGGAGCTGCAGGCTGCAGGGAAGGGTCCAGAGGCCTTGGAGAAGCTGTTGCCACACAAGGTCTTTGAAGGAAATCAGCCAAGCAACTCTGTTGTGTTCACCAAGCTCACACCATTCATTCTGGGAGCCTTGATTGCCATGTACGAGCACAAGATCTTCATTTAGGGTATCCTCTGGGACATCAACAGCTTTGACCAGTGGGGGCTGGAGCTGGGAAAGCAGCTGGCCAAGAAAATCGAGCCTGAGCTTGACAGCAGTAGCCCAGGGACCTCTCATGACTCTTCCACCAATGGGCTCATTAACTTCATCAAGCAGGAGCTTGAGGCCAGAAGCCAATAAACTTATGCCCAGCTGCAGTCCCTGTTGTGACTGGTCCTTCTTGTCACTCCTCCCCAGAGATGCACTGCACAGTCCTGGCCAGAGCTGCCTCTGGTTGCGGGCTTGGAGCATAAGCCCTTTGGGGGAAGCTAGTCTGGAATTGCCACTCCGCCCTTCTATGTCCATGTGCCTTCTGTTTTACCGTTGGCTGAAGTGTTTCAGTGCAGCTGATTTTTCTGACCATGTTCACTTTGTTCATGTACCAGATAGAAAAATAAAGATGCCACAAAGGAGGGAAAAAAAAAAAGGAACATACAACACATGGTGAATGAGCATGTTAAAGCATTTAGCACAGACCCTGGAAGTACCCTACCAGTGCTATCCCCGTGCATATATGTGTTATATACACAGTGTGCAGGCCTGGCCTTGAGGAAACTATTTGACAGCTTACAAGCAGGTGGATCAGTGCAAGTGTAAGGACCACTTTGAAATGATTCCCATGACATTCCCTGACAGTAACAATCATCTTTACCTGCAGATACATGCACAGATTTCAGAGATAAGAGTTGTTTATGAGACTCTTCTCCTCTGAAGCAATGCAGATGATAATGAATGACACCGATTTCTGTTTTTGCTAATTGACTTACATTTAGCTTATCTGAATAAGTATGGATAAATAAGATACATTTCAGAAAAAAAAATATTGTATAATTGTCATGATGTTTAAATGTCTCTGTAGATCCAGCAAATTGAAATGTAAATGAGTGGAGAATTTTTTGAGTATCTGCTATGTGTCAAACACCTTGCTGTTTGTTTTACATGCATTATCTGTTAGTATATGTAAGGACCTTGCAAATAGGATTGTTACTAGAATTTTCAAGATAAAGATATTATTTAAGGACATTAAATAAGTTGTCCAAACATACACAGTTAATGACAGAATGAGGAGATAAATATCCATGGCTGGTCCTGCTTTGAACAAAGTTTAAATTCCAACTTAAAAAAATGGTGGGTAATGTGATAATTTTTGCAACTTCTATGTTGTGCAATAATAATTGGCATTAATTATTATTGAAATATTAAATGAGTAGAATCAATGATTCAGAGCTAAATCAGTTGTTGCAGTACAGCTGAAATCTGCATGATAAAACTTAATAAAAATTATACCAAATATATTATTTGAAAAATAAAGTATGGTAAAACATTGTGTTCCTTTCATAAATACTCCAATCCAAGTGTAACTAGCATATTTAAAAAAAAACATTAGAGAAGAATAATTTTTAGGCTGTTTGAAGTTGTGAAAATACACCAGCATAAGCTTAATTTCATACTGCCTCTCATTTAAAAGAGGTAATATATCTGGAAAAAGAAATTAAACTTTATTTTTAGACTTTTAAAGAATTTATTTCACTGGTAAAGAAACTAAGGACTCTATTGAAATCAGCATGAACTGTTCTGCAATTTATTTCCTTTTTTTTTTTTTAAGATTTTATTTATTTCTTTGACAGAGAGAGACACAGCAAGATAGGGAACACAAGCAGGGGGTGTGGGTGAGGGAGAAGCAGGCTTCCTGCGGAGCAGGGAGCCTGATGTGGGGCTCGATCCCAGGACCCCAGGATCATGACCTGAGCTGAAGGCAGATACTTAACGACTGAGCCATCCAGGCGTCCCTGCAATTTATTTCCTAATAAAGAATGCTAGAGAGGGTGTGAAGAAAGGGGAGCCCTCTTACACTGTTGGTGGGAATGCAAGCTGGTACAGCCACTCTGGAAAACAGTATGGAGGTTCTTCAAAAAGTTGAAAATAGAGCTACCATACGATCCAGCAATTGCACTACTAGGTACATATCCAAAGGATACAAACATAGCGATTCAAAGGGGCACCTGCACCCCAATGTTTATAGCAGCAGTGTTGACAATAGCCAACATATGGAAAAAGCCCAGATGTACATCATCTGATGAATGGATAAAGAAGATGTGGTATAGATATACAATGGAATATTACTCAGCCATCAAAAAATGAGATCTTGCCATTTGCAAAGATGTCGATGGAGTTGGAGGGTATTATGCCAAATGAAATAAGTCAATCAGAGAAAGACAGATAGCATATGATTTCACTCATGTGGAATTTAAGAAACAAAAGAGATCAACATAGGGGCAGGAAGGAAAAATAAAACAAAATGAAATCAGAGAGGGAGACAAACCATAAGATACTCTTAACTCTAGGAAACAAACTGAGGGTTGCTGGAAGGGAGGCAGGTAGGGGGATGGGGTAACTGGGTGATGGGCATTAAGGAGGGCATATGATGTAATGAGCACTGGGTGTTATATACAAATGATAAATCATTGAACTCTATCTCTGAAACTAATAATACATTATATGTTAATTAAATTGAATTCAGATTTAAAAAAAAAAGAATGCCACAGTTTCAGTCATCTGTGGTCATTGTAGCTTTGAGAGGTACACGTGTTTTGTCTTGTTTTATTAATAAACATCATATTTCCAGACTATGGAAGAAATACCTATAGATAGTATTTGTTTTTTTAGCCATAACTCCGCCTTGGGATGCTCTTCCTTCTTGCCTGCCTTTAGATCTTTGTCAATTCAGCAGCAGCCTGTCCTAAGAACCTGTCATGTGCTCAGCCCTGCCTGCCTGTGGGAAATGATGTGTTAGTTTGTTTTTGAGAGCTTAGTGATTATAAGAACCACTGAGCTAACTTACTTTCATATGGTTGACTCGGGGACCTGGAAGAAGCTTGACCCAGGGGATTTCACAGAGCATTCAACCCTGGTTCTTGTTCTGACCCTGAAATCTACATGGGGACTTGTCACTTCATCATTTTGGATCCAATTTTTCCCTATCTGTGAAACAGATTGATTAGAGAATTTTTTCCCCACTTCTAAGAATCCAGCTTTCGATCTCTCTCTGCACATTTGTTTTTATTCCTAAGTTTTCTTGTATTTGAAAAACCAGAACACCATCTAAGTGAGTATGTTCAGCAGATGTCTCTTGTACCTTTTTCATAAGCAATACAAGTAGCATATTCATTGTCATCAAATTCCTCGCAATTTGCACATAGAAATGAAAGTTTTGTTTCTTTGTGTTTATGGTAAATTTACTTTGGCAAGGATTTTCCTTTAGGTTTTAATCGTTTGAAAGGCTTATGTACTTAATACATCGTCTTGCTAGCTTGCAAATTGTTGTGACTACTTAATCATTTGACCAACTTTACGATTCAGTTTATAAAGACTTTTTACATAACCAAATATCTAATACCTTGGAAAATCTAATCAAATTTGAGATAATGATACCCATATGTGCAGAAAAATGATTAGAACTCTGTGTTTATAAGTTTCCTGTAGGGGCGCCTGGGTGGCTCAGTTGGTTAAGCGACTGCCTTCGGCTCAGGTCATGATCCTGGAGTCCCGGGATCGAGTCCCGCATCGGGCTACCTGCTCAGCGTGGAGTCTGCTTCTCCCTCTCCCGCTCCCCCCTCTTGTGCTCTTTCTCTCTCTCACTCTCTCTCTCAAATAAATAAATAAAATCTTAAAAAAAAAAAGTTTCCTGTAAATTTAGGGACCTATTTTTATATTTTTATCCAAGGTTTAGATATGCATTCCAAGTTTCTTCAGAGGTGAGAAAACAATGCACTAATGACAAAATATTTAAAGATGCCCTTTCAATGGATTGTTACACTGTTTTCAATAGTAACTTGATAACTCAAAGTCTTCTAGTATATGGAGAAAGAATGCACTATTTGAATATTGAATGTGCAGGCAAATAATTAAAACCCTTATTTTGCCAGGCACATGAGAACTGAAGGTTAACAACAAAACAGAAGTAAAACTTGATCTAAGTAATATTGTTCCCAGAATGGGGGGCGGGGAGTGGAGAGAGAGAGAGAGTCCACTGTCTTCTCAGATGGAATGACCATTTGAGTTCTCTCCAGCTCTTTTTCTCATCACTTTTAACGTAACGTTTCCAAGGCCTGCAAGTCTCTGAGACATCTTTCTTCTCAAGGACATATCTCTGTGTGTGCTTGGGTTGGCAGTGTTTCACTCAAGATTCTTCCAGATAGCTCCTCAAAAAGAAGTTTTTGCTCACTACGATTTTACTGTCTTAGAACCTCACCCTCTTAAAAGATTATCTTTAACATATATCTGGACAAATTTCAATCAATATTTGCATATATTTTCCTCTCCCTCTGTTTAAACTAGTGCTGCTTAACATTTTCTAGCCCTTAATCATTCTTATGGCCATGACATACACTGACCTGTAAAATCCTGCGTAAGAAGAAGAGCAAGCCTCTCACCCCAAATGCGCCTGTCCCGTGTGGACACCGCACGCAATGACTCCTTTGTTTGCATTCCCCGTATTTCTCTATGAACAGTTTTCTTCTTCCCTCTGAAAGTAGAGGTGGGTGGTAACATGGGAGCTTATTTTTAAACGATTACTATTTTAAACTGTGCAGATAACTTATATGCCCTTCCCTTTATATGACATACTTCATATCTGGTCATTCTTTTTCCATGCCCTGCAAATGCCTGTCTGCTCCTTTTCACTCTCTTCCTCGTCCCCCAAGACTGTGGTCAGCTGTTACCTTCTTTTGGAAGCTTCTCAGAACCAATGTCTTCCCTAATCACAATTCACAGTACCCTCTGCTGTCCCTGACCTGCACATTTTTTTTTTTTTTTTTTACTTTCACATTTCTGGTTCTGTTTCTACCGTATCCTCTCTCTAGATTGCAACATTCTTCTGGGTTCTAATGCACATGATAAGTAACAATAATCATTTATTAAAGGAATTTCTTGTGTCTCATGCATGGAGCTTTTTACTTACTTCTTTCTACCACAGTGGCTTTCTGGTTAGGGCTCATGAATCGAGAGAACATGTGGCTTATAACATCCTCGCAACTTTCTTTACCCTCATTGAAATCAACAGCTATTGAAGATGACAAAAATTAGGGGAAAACTCTTAGTAAACCTGATACAAACTGATTTGACTACAAATCAAAATGATTTTTTTTTCGTGATATTTGTGTAACAGCAACCAAGTACCTTTTGTTGTTGCTGTTTGGAGTTATGCAGTTTAGGGAAATTATGTTTACACATTCCAGAATTTGGTATTTTAGAAAATAAGTAAAATATTTTTGCAACAGAGAAATACGTAGACTGTCTTAAAGTTTATTTCAGATTATTTTAAAAATAGTTCATATTTTAATCATTTTAAATAATGTTTTTATAAGATTTTTATAAGATAGAAATAAGGCCACACTTGTGCTTGACCATATTCATACCTTACAAGGTCGCCTCACCTTCTCCCCTCTGTCTTTATTTTGGAACGTGATAAGCACAACTTCACTGACAATGCTGAAAAATTAATTATGCTCTCATAAATCAGATGGTCCTATAAAAGCCCTCTTTTGTTTTCTATGCTATGTGTTATTCAACAAGCAACAACATAATGACTTTTTGAGGAAAAGATATGTTTAAAAATGTACTACATTAATGTAAAAACAAGTGTTTTGCCATATTTCTCAAAATGCATCTTTTTAATTTATGAAATTAAATTTGAATTTCTGATTTACAGAAATAATGGCTTACATTTGATTCATTGTCTCAAAGATTAATTATAGACGTGGCGCTTTTATCATGCCTCATTTTTTTTATCATTAATATGTAGGAAGCCATTTTCTATAGCAAACAAAAGTATTTCAAAAAACATAAATTTTAAAATGTCAGCTTATGCTTACTTCAATAAGTCAGCCATTCGTTAAGCACCTATTATGTGCCAAATGTATAAAATATTTTCAAATAATTTCAGAAAATTAAAAAGTAGATTTGAGGGCGCCTGGGTGGCTCAGATGGTTAAGCGTCTGCCTTCGGCTCAGGTCATGATCCCAGGGTCCTGGGATCGAGCCCCATATCGGGCTCTCTGCTCCGTGGGAAGCCTGCTTCTCCCTCTGCCACTCCCTCTGCTTGTGTTCCCTCTCTCGCTGTGTCTCTCTCTGTCAAATATATAAATAAAATCTTTTAAATAAATAAATAAATAAATAAATAAATAAATAAAAACTGGCAAGGGCGCCTGGGTGGCTCAGTCGGTTGAACGTCCGACTCTTGGTTTTAGCTCAGGTCGTGATCTGGTGATTATAGGATCAAGCCCTGCGTGCTCAGCAGGGAGTCTGCTTGGATTCTCTCTCCCTCTCAAATAAATAAATAATAAAAGCTTCAAAAAAAATTTTTTTAAGAGATGTCACAGATGGCCAACATGTGAAAAGATGCTCAACATCACTAATAATTTGGGAAATGCAAATTAAAACTGTTGTGGAGAACAAAGGTAAAAGAAATATAGAAAAAAATGAAATTTCCTTGCAACTTACAACCCATTGACAAGTTCTTGAGACAGGCTGAGTGACCTTCCTCTGGGAGCTCAGCTGCCTTGATGTTAATACTTGGCTAAGGGCAAAAGGCAATCTTAGCCTGACCCCCAGGATCCTGTAAGCCTAATTTAACATATAAAAATTCCTTTGGAGGGCGCTTGGGTGGCTCAGTTGGTTAAGCGTCTGCCTTCAGCTCAGGTCATGATCCTGGAGTCCTGAGATCGAGTCCTGCATCGGGCTCCCTGCTCAGCAGGGAGTCTGCTTCTCCCTCTGACCCTCCCCCCCCCATGCTTTATCTCATTCTCTCTCTCTCTCAAATAAATAAATAAAATCTTAAAAAAAAAAACAGTCTCATAAAAAAAAATACCTTTACTTTAAAAAATGACGTTACGGGGCACCTGGGTGGCTCAGATGGTTAAGAGTCTGCCTTCGGCTCAGGTCATGATCCCAGGGTCCTGGGATCGAGTCCCACATCGGGCTCCCGGCTCAGCGGGGAGCCTGCTTCTCCCTCTGACCCTCTCCCCTCTCATGCTGTTTCTCTCTCGCTCGCTCTCTAAAAAGTAAATAAATAAAATATTCTAAAAAAAAAGTAGATTTGACTAGCTGTTGACATAAAATAAATTGTTATAAGGCATCATATGGGTAATTGCTAAGTAACAGTATAGGCGATAATCACTCTAGCATTTAAAAGAAATATTAATTCAAATTTGGAGAGCCTTGGAAGTGTTGTTGGAAGAAATGGAATAGATGATTGAGCAAAAAGGTTAGGGAAGAATACTGCAGAGAAAAGTAACAGTGTGATTGCTGTTCAAGAGTGCAGAGGCAAGACAAGTTAAAAGGACAAAACTGGAATGCATGCTGTAAGTCAGGACGTATTAGTCTCTAAACCTTGTCTGATGACCTCAGTCCCTAAAACCTGAACTTAGACCTTCCTCCTTCACTGAGTTTAGTGAAGCATCTTTCTTAACTGTTCACTCTCTCTTCCTGGCAGTTGTTGTTGTTTGTGATGTAATTAGGTCACCCGTGTTTAGATCAATCGATACATGACAGACAGACGGATGCTGCAGAGAGAAAGAGATACTCAACAGTGGGAATAAGGTCAAGTGGAGAGGGACAACATGGTCTCTGAGCCTCATCCTGGGACACTATTCAAAAGACCCGTGTAAGGATTTTTGAACCACAGATGTACCTGAGTTTGATTTTACCATTTACTGTTTGATTAAGAGCCCAGAACCTGTTAAGGAAGATTCCTGTCCTGTAGAGACAACAACCCCACAGCTTAAGGTTGCGCTGCCTATAAGGAGTTATCACGTTGCACATAACACAGAAATCCTATTCAAGCATGTCTTCCTCAGAATGCATGTAAATACCCAGTTCCTCTAAATGCTTTTGAAATTAGATTACCCAGATTTATCATCTTACAAATTCCACTGTTAATAAATTAGTACCCTGCTGGCATGTTTATTTTATATGTATAGAAGCACCTTTTTTTGGAACTCGTTGAAAACTTACTTGAATAGTTTTCAGTACTAAAATCTTCCCTTCTGTGATAGTCATTCCCAACCTTCTCTAAATGGCACCCCTGTATTTTATTCAGAATTGCAGTGCTCATGTGTGGAGATACTCAGGTTCAACCACGAGAGACACAAGGAAGATAGATTTAGGCTTGTGCCCGGATTTTCAGAGGGTCCTGAAACTGCACCCGCCCCCTGGACTGGTCCTGGTGCGTGGGGGCCGTACACGTGGCTGAGAAGGTGGATCACCACACCTAGCAGAAAGCCTGTCCTTCCCAAAGCACTATAGCTGCCTGTCCAGAATCTTCTTTCACACTGTCTCCAGCTTCCTCTTACATCTGAACACCCACCCAGTACCTTGATATAGCCAGTGTTTTCCCATTTTCAGGCCTGTGGTCACACACATTATATTCTATCCTTTGCTCTTTTGCCCCCTGAGTACCTGTGTTTATTTTTCTTTTTTTTTTAATTTAATTTCTTATGTTACATTAGTTACCATACAATACATCATTAGTTTTTGATGTAGTGATCTATGATTCATCGTTTGCGTATAACACCCAGTGCTCCATGCTGTGTGTATTTTTCAAGACAGAGTTCAAGTGTCACTTTATATATAAAGCCTTCTCTCTCTCTCTCTCTCTCTCTCTTAGTGCTTTGTCAGCACTTTGCCATAAAACAACAACAAGCATTTAATGAGGTACTCTATGGGGTAGACATTGTAGAAATCTTTGAGAATAAGAAGTCAAATAAAACATCACCCCTGCCCTTTTGGCTCCTATATAGAATGGTGGAAAGCTTGCAGCCTGCGGGGAGTGTGTTCCTCGTTTACAACACGTAGTTTTATGAAAAGCGTATGTTTACCTGGCTTGCCTCAGAAGATAGTAAGTTCTTCCTGGCAAGGATTTGGCACGTCATAAGATAGTTTCTAGATGCTTAAAGAAAGATCCTGGAACGTGTCCACCTCACTGTGTGGCCTTCTTCAAGTACTTATTCTGAGTCTCAGTTTTCTTGTTGATAAACAGTAGCTGCTGGTGTTCTTTTTACCAGTATTAGCCTAGCTGGTACAAAATAATTATAGTTAATTGTTGGGTTCAGATAGTAAATGACATTTAATGTCATGTTATATAACATTTCCCCTACAAAGAAATTGAATTTTTACTAAATATAAAATGAATAATAGTAAGATCAAAACAACATTTTAAGACATTCCTACATTAATATTTACTGAATTATTTGTATTCAACTTAGGACTTTTTCATCTATACAAAACTTTTCTTACTTGGAATATATTTTATATATAAGTTTCTTAAATGGGTGAGCAGAGTCAAGCATAAGCTTCTACTCCTTTCAGAGTACCAAATGGCCAGACTGATCTTGTCACAAATTTGTTTTCCTTTAATGCCCAATGTGTTTGGAAACTACTCTTCAAACACTTAGAATATTGCTTTATGTTTAAGACAAGTTTTAAAGTGTTCTAAAATGTTTGGGTGCTTTATGTAAAAATCAACACAGTATAAGCTGAAGGATAAGAATGTGAAAAATAGGGGCACCTGGGTTGCTCAGTCAGTGAAGCATCTGCCTTCGGCTCAGGTCATGATCTCGGGGTCCTGGAATCGAGCCCCGCATCAGGCTCCCTGCTCAGCAGGAGCCTGCTTCTCCCTCTCCCTCTGGAAGAGAACTGGCATCATCATGCAAAACAGACACACTCCAAACAGACGTCCAATGTGCAGTTGTGGTTCGGAAAAGTAGGACCTCACCAAATATGTATACTGTCTTCCAGAAATTGGGATAAAAATGTCAAATACAGTAGTTTAACTCATTAAAAACCAATTTCACAGAACATCCCAAAACTTGCCAAAATTGCCAAGAATTATAACATACTTAGAGCTCTCTCAGGTACTGAAAGTTAACTACTAGCTGCATTTATTTGCTTTGGGAGGCTTGGAGAAATGGTCAGAGAGCCTAATCACATGAAGGATACCCACTTAGGATTATTTTGTGTCTGTGTTAACAGATATCGCAACTCAGGTCACATGCTTATGTATGAAGCAGAAGTAGCTGAACTTTACTAATTTTTTATCACATGCCAGCCAGCATTCTTAGTTTTGCATGTGCTACATGTAATTCTCACAGCAGCCCTGTGAGGAAGGTTTTCTGTCATCACTGGCTTCATTTTACAGGTGAGCTAGTGGATGTGCAGGCAGTTGAAAACTTGTTCTCAATCAGTATTTAAGATCTGCATGCAGTTAATCTAATTCCAGAGCTCCCTACCTCTGGGACACACGTAAGGGTCATTGTTGTTGACATGCACTCCTGTGCTTACTTGCAGAAACCTCATGCAGCTGAGTATTGTGGGCATAGACTCATAAACCCAAGAGATGGTCTAGTCTCAAGGTGTTAGGACTTGGCAGTTAAGCCCGACATGAAAAACCCACAGGAATGTGATTCATAGCAGTGCTAAGATTTGTAAAAATCTTACTTGTTAATCCATGTAAAAAGCCTGCAATAGATAAATACATATGATCTACTTTAGATGAAGCACAAATTATTCCAAATAGATCTGTTTCTGAGCTTCATTATGTTGCACCTGGTGCTAAAATAACCCAAATGTATGCTCACTCTTTGTAGAAGAATAATTGCTAGATGATACCGCCAGACATTATGTAGTATTCATTCATTCATTCATTCATTCAGGGCAGAGTTTAAAAACACAATGAAAAAAAATCTTCAGTCTTGCTGTTGAAATTCATAACCGAGCATGAATGCTAGGGGCCGTTATTTTATATCTCTTAAAATAGGTGTCATGAAGTAGCAATCCTGTAGTATAAGATTATTTAACTAATAAGTAAATAATTCATAAAAAGGAATCATTTAGACACCTCACACCTATTTATGAGGCACTGTTATATCTGGTATTGATTCAAAATATGTTTTTACTATGATTTAGCTTTACTCTTTTTCATAGAAATATATTTTTAGTGAATGTGGCTAATTGCCTTTGATTAGAAGTGTGTATAAACCTATTTAAGAACCCCCCCCAAATTTCTCAAGTGTACTTCAAACTCATTTGTTCAAAATTCACATCATTCTCCAATACCCCCACTCACCCCATGGAAAGAGACTTTCCTCCAGTGTCCTGACCTCATTAATGTCACTGCTTGTCCCCTCCTTCCTTAAGCCGATGGATGAAAGTCATTTCTGCCACCTCCCCTGCCCTTTTCTCCCACATTAAATGCATCAAGACATATCATCTATTATCCCTACTTCCTGCCTCTCCACACTTTCTTCTTTCTCTTCTGACACAGCCAGGGTTCACACACCATGTTTTGATTCACAGCAGAGCTGGGCATGTAGCTGGTGCTTAGCAAAAGTTTATTAAATAAATGAATGGATAAACTTAGTCAGGAAACCACAATTTCCAAACAGTTCAGTATGGAATCATGAATGTCTTATTAGCCTTTCTCCTACCCCATTCTATTTCTGTTTTAGTTCAACTTATGTTGCCCTCAAAACTGAGATTAGGCTTTATTACTCCATTTGCTCTTTCTCAAGCCATCTGTGGGAAAGGAAGGGCACTTGAATGTTGTTGTTTTTGTTTGATTTTTAGACATACCAAGTCCTGTATTCCTCACAGTAACCTAAGGAAGCATGTACCACTGTGAGTATGTCATTGAATGAACTAAGACACTGAAAAGTTAAGTAAGTTGCCCAAGGTCAGCTCATAGCACCTGGCCAGGGGATTCAAAGGCAGGAATCTTGGCTCTAGAATGTGTTGTCTCAACCATGAGGCAACACTCCCTGTTGAATTCAGGAACTGAGGTATATCTCAGGGAGGCCTGTCATTAGAGTATTGGCTACCTGTGAATAAATAGTTAAAACCGTGAGAATAATGCATGATAAAAGATGTTTATATAAAATGTTAGGTAAGGGAGAGAGAAGATTCACTCTGCATGTGAAGAGATGACCTTTGAACCACCTAGCTACTGCTGAGTCCAAGTCAGAGGCAGCCTGACAGGTGGAGGAAAAGTCACGAGAAAACAAGGAGCTGAGAATGCCCATGGAAATGGCTAGGTTTTGAGGTTGGGTGAATTGCGTGAAAAGAAGAAGATGCGTGTTGCATCCAAGTCTGAGAGGCTGTATATATCAGGACAGTTATTTAATTTTAATGCCAATGGCAATGTGGAATTACTCAGTTTTCACACATCTGGAATTTTTAAAGATGGTAACTTTTATGGTAGTGCAGAAGAAATTAATTGTCCGGGGAGTAAGGGCTGATGTTGGACTGGCCTTCATGCCCAACACTGATTGGTAAGAAACAGAGCCTACAGAGTAAACAATAAAATTTGGCTGTGCGAAAGTACAGAATCTACTACTCTAATAAAAGACAAGCATATGGGAAGACACATCCTTTAAATAATACAGGTACATAAAACACCTGTAAGAAGCATGCATACTGTTGTCAGTCTCATTTGGCAGCCGCTATTACACGCATGCCTTCATGAAAACAGAATGTGAATTTCAGCCCCATCCTGCGCCTGTTGATGTATGGTAACATCCTGCGTACAACCCCATCTGCTCGCCTTGGGACAGGAATATGGCGTTATGCTCATGCATAAAACAGCGCTGAATGCATAGTAGAAACTCCACACATAGGTTTTATAGACTTCGTAAAGTGAGAACTTTTTTGTTTTTTATTACCTTTTCCTCCGCAGCACACATTTTTGCGTTCATAATGATCATTTTGATACTATTTCATTTTATGTGCTTACAACTATGATTTATCATTAAATTTTATTTATTTATTTATTTATTTTAAAGATTTTGTTTATTTATTTGACAGAGACATAGCGAGAGAGGGAACACAAGCAGGGGGAGTGGGAGAGGGAGAAGCAGGCTCCCCGGTGAGCAGAGAGCCCCATGTGGGACTCGATCCCAGGACCCTGGGATCATGACCTGAGCCGAAGGCAGACGCTTAACAACTGAGCCACCCAGGCGCCCCTATCATTAAATTTTAAGTATATTTTTAAACGCCGTGTAGCAGTTTTAGACGTAGTTGTATAACTGTTATGCCTAGAATTTTTCCACTGAAACACATTGCAGATTAGCTTTTATTTACCAGAAGAAAAAAATAAAGTTTCGATAGACCCGTTTTCTCTATGCTTGAGCTGAAAGCAGCAGCAGGTGGTCCACACGCGGGGGAATAATCTGATAATCTGATAATGTTGCGACTCTAAGGAAATTTTGAAATGGTACAATAAAGGAATGGGATGTGAAAGCTAAGGAGAGCTCTGTGGTTCAACACAAGGTCATCTCCTTTTGTACAGAAAAGAGAACACAAAGGTTAGCTGAAGAACAGAGTATCCAGAGGCAACAGAAAGGAGACAATGTTGTAGTCCTTAGCTTGTCACCCATTACATTACATTATGGGTTATCAGTCTTCCTAGTATTACTCATTGTTTAGTTGTTTCTGTTTGTCAGTAAACTAGCACATACATCTGTGAGGAAGGCTGACTTTGATGGCTCATTTTCTTGTCACTTTGACGGTTGGACTTCAAATCAGTCATCTGCAATAGATCGTTTTGTACCACGCACAATATTGTTGTTTGAAAGCTGCTGGATTCATGATTTATAAACCTGTTTGCAAGGCTGATTTATACTTCATTATTCTTACCTCGACCTGAATTGCCTCCTTAAGAAGTAAAAGTTGAAAAGATATGGACAAAAATTGTCAAAATACACTAAAATATTTTAATACAAATGAAATGTAGCCAAGATACCCTTGGAAAGTGTTGCTTGAAAGAGTCAGAAGACAAAAGAAGGTAAATGTGTTGTAATAGCTGTCTTTACACTTAGAACTGTGTTTATTTGGTTTCTTTTTAGAAAGCAAGAGGGTTTCATTTCAATATAAATATGTACTTTTTACCTGGACATGATAGGCTAAGAATAAAGCACCATATTGAACCACATATGTACATGTATGTCTATGCATGTACATACCTTTATGCGTAATTCAAAGGAACAACCTATATAAATATCCCTTAAATCTCGGTTTAATTAAATTCTGAATATATTATATTAAATGTGATACATTACCTTTATTAAATATATTAAGATGTTATCATGTGCTGTTTTCTCTTCTACAATTTAGGCTTTAGAATTTGAGAATTCCGGGGCGCCTGGGTGGCTCAGCCATTTAGTGTCTGCCTTCGGCTCAGGTCATGATCCCAGGGTCCTGGGATCGAGCCCTGCATCGGGTTCCTTGCTCGGCAGGGAAGCCTGCTTCTCCCTCTCCCACTCCCCCTGCTTGTGTTCCCTCTCTCGCTGTCTCTCTCTGTCAAAAAATAAATAAAAATCTTTAATAAAAAAAAAAGAATTTGAGAATTCCAAGTTCTAAATACAAATTTATATTTTTCATATGCAGACAAAAATACCAATTAAAAATTAAAACCTAGGGGTACCTGGGTGGCTCAGTCTGTTGGGCATCTGCCTTCAGTTCAGGTCATGATCCCGGGAACTTCATCCTAAATCTGTCCAAAACTTCTTGATCCCGGGGTCCTGGGATTGAGCCCTGGGTCAGACTCCCCACTACGCTTCTCCCTCCTCTTCTGCCCTTCCCCCAGCAACTCATGCTCATGCTCTCCATCTCTCTCTCTCTCAAAAAGGTAAATGAAATCTTAAAAAAAAATAAAAACCTAGATTTTAATAATGTTGAATACAGAAGTGGACTGTATGTACATTAATGTATGACAATAAAATCCTACATTTTATATAAATTATAATGGGATGAATAAGTTCAAATAGGAAATGTCCCATAATAATGTTTGAAAGCTGTAAATTTAGTAGTATGCTGTTTTTGAAAAAGTTTTTATTTAATTGTCCACAAAGACTTTTTATAACCTATAAATGTAAAGCAGTATCATTACTTTGCATAATAAAGAATGAATATTATTCTGTGCAGTCATTGAATTTGGCCTTACACTAATTGGGATTCCACTTGAAAAATTTTAGTAATTCAAAAATTAAATATATATATTTGTATTTATAAAAAATTTAAATATGTTTATATTGATGTATGTTGACATTTTAAAAAATATTTTATTTAACAGAGAGATAGCAAGAGAAGGAGTGCAAGTAGGGGGAGTGGTAGAGGGAGAGGGAGAAGCAGACTCCCCCCTGAGCAGGGAGCCCGACAACCGGGACTCCATACCAGGACCCTGAGATCGTAACCTGAGCCGAAGGCAGATGCTTAACCGACTGAGCCACCCAGGCGCCCCATCATTTTTATAAATACATACATACATATATACATACATACATACATACATATGAACTCCTTAAGACCAATGGTTAGGAAAGAAAAACACCATCTATATGAATTTTCTAGGGTTGCCATAACAAGTCACCATAAAACTGGAAGCTTAAAACAACAGACATTCCATCCCCTTACAGTTCTCTAGGGAAGAGTCTGACATCACACTGTCAGTAGGGCCAAGCTGCCTCGGAGAATTCTGGGGGAGGCATCTTCTTGCCCACTCTGAGCCTCTTGCAGCTTCCACTGCCTGGATTACCACTGCATCCCTCCAGTCTCTGCCCCCATCCTCCCTTGGCCTTTCCTCTGCATTCCCGTGTCTCTGTGTTTTAATTGCCCTCTCCCTTCTCTTAGGAAAACACTAGCCATGAAATTTAGGGCCTACCCTGTTCCACTGTAACTCCCTCTTAACTAAGTACATCTGCAGAAACCGACTTTCAAATAAGACCCCATTCTGAGGTTCTGGATGGACATGAACTTAGGGGAACACTCTTTGACCTGGTACACCATTGAAATGTGTGCGTGCGGTGCATGCCACTGTTGAGTTATGACTCAAAAAAACTAGGCCCAGTCTCGAATCTCGTCTCTTATTTCTATATTGAGTTTCAGGAAAAGAATTGAACCCCTGAAAACTTCTGATCCTTTCATATCCTCATTGCTTCTCTAAGCAAGAGCTTTTGGGGGGACTCCAAGAAAATCCATTCAACTGTCTGAAGGATTTCTGTGAATGAACCCTCGAGTGGAAGATAAAAAGGGAAGGAAAGGGTAGGAAGTGGAGGAGTTTTGGGCAACTCACTTTATTTCTAGTAATGTCTTAATCATGTAGTCTTAGGAGTAGATATCAGTTCTTTAAAATATACCTGGTTAATTCATTTATTATGATAACATGTGAGTCTAATTCTATCAATCCTCACAAAAGAAACAGAAAAAGCCATTGTCTAGATGTAGAATTTGCTAAATCTAAGAAGACAGAGGTAAATGTGAAATTCTGTATCTAAACTCAACATTTTGATGATTCAAGTATAGGGTAGAGGAGAAGTATCTTCTAGGAGCCCATGTTAAAATTATGTGTTTTCTTTGGCTGAAAGATAACAAGAGTCAATAGTATATGTGCAGGTGCCCCCCATATATATATATATATATATATATATATATATATATAAAAAACATGCCTATGTTTGCTTATTTTAATGAGACAAGAATATAAAGCCTGACTTTGTCTTTCTGTCAAGACCGAATATGCTTCAAAATTGGATGTCAAAATTGAACTGTGAGGTTTTGAAGAAAAAAATGGTATACATGCATTCTGTATTATGGTAGAAATTAGTAAAATGAGCTCTGCATAATTTGGAGCTCTTGAAATTAAGCAATCTAATGATCACTGGAAGGAAGTGAGGGTATCTGGTCTGGACAGGAGAATTCTTAAAGGTGTGCATGATAGTTTTTCTTAAATACCAGGATGCCTGCCATGAATTACATGGAGTAGACTTGCTGTAGGCCTATGAGTCAGTTGCAGAATCAGTCTTCAACTGGGTATCATGTGAAGGGGAACATTTCTGTTGAAATCCTTTACAGAGTTTCCTGGAGATACTTAAACTAAACAATTGAAAGATAACTTCTAAGTGATAGATTTGTGTTTGTATCACTGAGCTTCAGAGTAGGACTAATGACTTAACTGCTAAACAAAGGTGAGGATGGGTTAAGAATCTACCTGGAGAAGAGCTATTCAGACTTATGTCGAGCACTTCTAATATCCCCATCAGTTCTATGTAAAGTCAATCTAATAGAGTTACCTAGTTCTCAACCTATTGGGGAAAGTGGCAAAATAATTTGTGGTTTAATGTTCCAAAACACAGATGTTAATCATATAAATAAAACTCTTTCTAAATCATTTGACCAGAATCCATAAAAGAGAAACATCTGTTGTTCAGATGCATCCAAACTATACCTTATTCTGTATTCTGTATTTATAAGCCACAAAAAAAGATAATGCACATGAGTTGTTGAAGTCTATAGACTTTCATGCATTATTTATAAAGTCAGTAAAAATTTCAACTATTTACATAATAAGTGATGTTAGCAGTAAGAGTATGAGGTTATAAATAGTTCCCAAGTGCCAATAAATGCCAATGGTGGCGATAAATAGAAAAAGATGATTTTATCACAGCTGATTTAATGCTTGTTTTTCTTGTATACTCCTACAAAGCCAGTGGGATCTTGGCAATGGAAAGATAAATAGGAACCAATTTTACAGTGTTAGAAATAATGTTTATATTTGTGTATGTGAGCACTGTGCAGATGAAGACTATAAGAAATCTAGGTTTTTGAGGTATTAGGTGGATTTAGGTATCTTTTGAATAATTTAAGTTTATTGACAAGATTTTGTATATTCACTCAAGAAAGCTTCACACTGGATTGCTCATCCTTCTTCATTAGTCAGTGAAACCAGCTGACTGTGGCATCTTTGGCAGATCTTTGTTGCTATTGTTTATTGTATTGCTTCGAATAGGCCCAAGAGGCATTTTGTTTACAGAGCATTAGAAAACAAAATGTGATTAAATATGTGGATGATTTGATTTTGTTTTCCTTTGAATGTGGAGATGATGGAAATAAATATTGTAGACTCTCTAGGGTTTATTTTTTATTGAAACTATTAAGGTCCCTTTGATAGCTATCTCTATAGATCTGAGCAAAGTTATTGTTAGCTTTACCCATGACTTTGTAAGGTGGTTAGAATTACCTGTAAGTGTCATTAGTAGCTAGTTGTCTAAATGATTTCATTTAGTGGATAGCTCCAATGGCTTAAAAACAAAACAAAATGAAACAGAAAGAGAATCAAAAAACCAGAAACCAGAAACTAATATTCAAATAACACTCTTATGTCATAATACCTTTTAACCAGTTGGCCCAGTATTCAGCGCCTCCGTGCAGTAGCACATGACCTGCCCGGAAGCCAAGGAAGTTTTTCAGTAGAGAAAGGGCCAGTCATCTACTGCTTCAAACTTGCTTCTAAAAATGGAATGTTTGCCCTTTTTGTCCATTTGAGCTTTTTGCGTCTTGTTATCTTTCGTTCCTATTCAAATCTTGGGAGGTTCTAGGCTTTTCAAGACTCTCAACACCACAGATACAGCATGCCTCCTTCCTTATGAGCAACCATAGGTCAAAAAGGTGATACACTTTTGTAGATTTTACATATTTACCAAGAAAAAGCAAGAAATCTTTGTCTTAGAAAGGAAACATTATGCTAGGTGTGTGTGTGTGTGTCCGAGTGTTTCATTTTATTTGCTGGATGCTGGGCACCCCTACCCACCCTGCTATGCTTAGGAATTTATGGATGTCAAGGTCATTGACTCACAGGAAACAATAGCTATGAATGAACTTAGTATTCACATGGTATTACATAGTGAATATCAGAAGGATTCTTTAATGAAAAAGGTTCAGGTTCAGTGAAAAGTGGCACATCAAAGGGTATGTGGTTCTGTTATTAAAGTAGTTAAGGGGTGGGCTTCCCCACTGTGGCTCAGGGAGGGCGATCATGGGTTTTCTCACTGTTTGCCTGGATGTGAGGCAAGAGGAAAGTGGGCAGGACAGCTTGAGGGTTATCAGCAATCATTTGGCATTTCAACAAAGGAAGATAAGTCAGTGTGTGAAAGGAGAAAGACGTGTGGTCTCTACATGCTTGATCACTGCACACTGTGCCAGAGAGACTAAGCGTCATGGAGTGAACAGGTCACTTGGTTTGGTTCACTGATAGTGTAAGTGCTACATATAAGACATCTTCTAGCCTTTCTGAGGAGGAAGTTGGGGGGGGTGGTGTAAAAAGATTGTTACTACCTTGTTTTTGAAGATCATAGAGGATTACAGACAGTGTGCAGACATAATGTTGTAACTTACGTTTTTTTTTATTCTTATGTTAATCCCCATACATTACATCATTAGTTTTAGATGTAGTGTTCCATGATTCATTGTTTGTGCATAGCACCCAGTGCTCCATGCAGAATGTGCCCTCCTCCATACCCACCACCAGGCTAACCCATCCTCCCACCCCCCTCCCCTCTAGAACCCTCAGTTTGCTTTTCAGAGTCCATCGTCTCTCATGGTTCGTCTACCCCTCCCATTTCCCCCGCTTCATTCTTCCCCTCCCGCTACCTTCTTTTTATTTTCTTAACATATATTGCATTATTTGTTTCAGAGGTACAGATCTGAGATTCAACCGTCTTGCATAATTCACAGCGCTTACCAGAGCACATACACTCCCCAGTGTCTATCACCCAGTCACCCCATCCCTCCCACCCCAACCCCGACTCCAGCAACCCTCAGTTTGTTTCCTGCGATTAAGAATTCCTCATATGAGTGAGGTCATATGATACATGTCTTTCTCTGACTGACTTATTTCGCTCAACATAATACCCTCCAGTTCCATCCACGTCGTTGCAAATGGAAAGATCTCATTCCTTTTGATAGCTGCATAATATTCCATTGTATATATATACCACTCTTCTTTATCCATTCATCTGTCGATGGACATCTTGGCTCTTTCCACAGTTTGGCTATTGTGGACATTGCCGCTATAAACATTGGGGTGCACGTACCCTTTCGGATCCCTACTTTTGTATCTTTGGGGTAAATACCCAGTAGTACAATTGCTGGATCATATGGTAGCTCTATTTTCAACTTTTTGAGGAACCTCCATACTGTTTTCCAGAGTGGCTGCACTAGCTTGCATTCCCACCAACAGTGTAGCAGGATTCACCTTTCTCCGCATCCCCGCCAACATCTGTCGTTTCCTGACTTGTTAATTTTAGCCATTCTGACTGGTGTGAGGTGGTATCTCATTGAGGTTTTGATTTGGATTTCCCTGATGGCGAGCGATATTGAGCTCTTTTTCATGTGTCTGTTGGCCATTTGGATGTCTTCTTTGGAAAAATGTCTGTTCATGTCTTCTGCCCATTTCTTGATTGGATTCTTTGTTCTTTGGGTGTTGAGTTTGATGAGTTCTTTATAGATTTTGGATACTAGCCCTTTATCTGATATGTCATTTGCAAATATCTTCTCCCATTCTGTCAGTTGTCTTTTGGTTTTGTTGACTGTTTCCTTTGCTTTGCAAAAGCTTTTTATCTTGATGAAGTCCCAATAGTTCATTTTTGCCCTTGCTTCCCTTGCCTTTGGCGATGTGTCTAGGAAGAAGTTGCTTTGGCTGAGGTCAAAGAGGTTGCTGCCTGTGTTCTCCTTTAGGATTTTGATGGACTCCTGTCTCACATTGAGGTCTTTCAACCACTTGGAGTCTATTTTTGTGTGTGGTGTAAGGAAATGGTCCAGTTTCATTCTTCTGCATGTGGCTATCCAATTTTCCCAACACCATTTGTTGAAGAGACTGACTTTTTTCCATTGGACATTCTTTCCTGCTTTCCTGTCAAAGATGAGTTGACCATAGAGTTGAGGGTGCATTTCTGGGCTCTCTATTCTGTTTCATTGATCTATGTGTCTGTATTTGTGCCAGTACCAAACTGTCTTGATGATGACAGCTTTGTAATAGAGCTGGAAGTCCAGAATTGTGATGCCGCCAGCTTTGCTTTTCTTTTTCAACATTCCTCTGGCTATGCGGGGTCTTTTCTGGTTCCATAAGAATTTTAGGATTATTTGTTCCATTTCTTTGAAAAAACTGGATGGTATTTTGATGGGGATTGCATTGAATGTGTAGATTGCTCTAGGTAGCATTGACATCTTCACAATATTTGTTCTTCCAATCCATGAGCATGGAAAATTTTTCCATTTCTTTGTGTATTCCTCAATTTCGTTCATGAGTATTTTATAGTTTTCTGAGTACAGATCCTTTATCTTTTTGGTTAGATTTATTCCTACGTATCTTATGGTTTTGGGTGCAATTGTAAATGGGATCGACTCCTTAATTTTTCTTTCTTCTGTCTTGTTGTTGGTGTATAGGAATGCCACTGACTTCTGTGCATTGTTTTTATATCCTGCCACTTTACTGAATTCTTGTAGGAGTTCTAGCAGTTTTGGGGTGGAGTCTTTGGGGTTTTCCACATAAATTATCATATCATCTGCAAAGAGTGAGAGTTTGACTTTTTCTTTGCTGATTTGGATGCCTTTGGTTTCTTTTTGTTGTTGATTGCTGTGGCTAGGACTTCTAATACTATGTTGAATAGCAGTGGTAATAGTGGACATCCTGCCGCGTTCCTGACCTTAGGGGGAAAGCTCTCAGTTTTTTCCCATTGACAATGATATTTGCTGTAGGTTTTTCATAGATGGCTTTTATGATATTGAGGTAGGTACCCTCTATGCCTATACTCTGAAGAGTTTTGATCAAGAAAGGATGCTGTACTTAGTCACATGCTTTTTCTGCATCTATTGAGAGGATCATATGATTCTTGTTCTTTCTTTTGTTAATGTATTGTATCACGTTGATTGATTTGCGGATGTTGAACCAATCTTGCAGCCCAGGGATAAATCCCACTTGGTCATGGTGAATAATCCTTTTAATGTACTGTTGGATCCTATTGGCTAGTATTTTGGTGAGAATTTTTGCATCCATGTTCATCAGGGATATTGGTCTGTTATTCTCCTTTTTGATGGGGTCTTTGTCTTTTTTTCATTCTTCTTTAATTTCCTGGTTGACCCATTCATTCTTCAGTAGGATGCTCTTTAGCCTCCATGTATTTGAGTTCTTTCTGACTTTCCTCTTGTGATTGAGTTCTAGTTTCAAAGCATTGTGGTCTGAAAATAGGCAGGGAATGATCCCAGTCTTTTAGTACCAGTTGAGACCTGATTTATGCCCTAGGATGTGATCTATTCTGGAGAATGTTCCATGGGCACTAGAGAAGAATGTGTATTCCGTTGCTTTGGGATGGAATGTTCTGAATATGTCTGTGAAGTCCATTTGGTCCAGTGTGTCATTTAAAGTCTTTATTTCCTTGTTGATCTTTTGCTTAGACGATCTGTCCATTTCAGTGAGGGGGGTGTTAATGTCTCCCACTATTATTGTATTGTTGTCAATATGTTTCTTTGCTTTTGTTATTAATTGCCTTATATAATTGGCTGCTCCCATGTTAGGGGCATAGATATTTACAATTGTTAGATCTTCTTGTTGGATAGACCCTTTAAGTAGGATATAGTGTCCTTCCTCATCTCTTATTACAGTCTTTGGTTTAAAATCTAATTTGTCTGATATAAGGATTGCCACCCCAGCTTTCTTTTGGTGTCTATTAGCATGGTAAATGGTTTTCCACACCCTCACTTTCAATCTGAGGGTGTCTTTGGTTCTAAAATGAGTCTCTTGCAGACAGCATATCGATGGGTCTTGTTTTTTAATCCAGTCTGATAGCCTGTGTCTTTTGATTGGGGCATTTAGCCCATTTACATTCAGGGTAACTATCGAAAGATAGGAATTTAGTGCCATTGTATTGTCTCTAAGGTGACTGTGACCGTATATTGTCTGTGTTCCTTTCTGGTCTATGTTGCTTTTAGCTCTCTCTTTGCTTAGAGGACCCCTTTCAAGATTTCCTGTAGGGCTGGTTTTGTGTTTGCAAATTCCTTTAGTTTTTGTCTGTCCTGGAAGCTTTTTATCTCTCCTTCAATTTTCAATGACAGCCTAGCTGGATATAGTATTCTTGGCTGCATATTTTTCTCATTTAGTGCTCTGAATATATCATGCCAGTCCTTTCTGGCCTGCCAGGTCTCTGTGGATAGGTCTGTTGCCATTCTAATGTTTCTACCCTTGTAGGTTACATATCTCTTCTCCCGAGCTGCTTTCAGGATTTTCTCTTTGTCTATGAGACTCGTAAGTTTTACTATTAGATGTCGGGGTGTTGACCTATTTTTATTGATTTTGAGAGGGGTTCTCTGTGCTTCCTGGATTTTGATGCCTGTTTCCTTCCCCAAATTCGGGAAGTTCTCTGCTATAATTTGCTCCATTATACCTTCTGCCCCTCTCTCTCTTTCTTCTTCTTCTGGGATCCCAATTATTCTAATGTTGTTTCTTCTTATGATATTGCTTATCTCTCGAATTCTGCCCTCGTGATCCAGTAGTTGTTTATCTCTCTTTTTCTCAGCTTCTTTATTTTCCATCATTTGGTCTTCTATATTACTGATTCTCTCTTCTGCCTCATTTATCCTAGCAGTTAGCGCCCCCATTTTTGATTGCACCTTGTTAATAGCCTTTTTGATTTCTACTTGGTTAGATTTTGGTTCTTTTACTTCTCCAGAAAGGGTTTCTCTAATAACTTCCATGCTTTTTTCAAGCCCAGCTAGTATCTTTAAAGTGATGATTCTGAACTCTAGATCTGACATCGTACTAATGTCCGTATTGAGTAGGTCCCTGGCAGTCGGTACTACCTCTTGTTCTTTTTGTTGAGGTGATTTTTTCCATCTTGCCATTTTGTCCAGAGGAGAATAGATGAATGAGAGAACAAAATGGTAGCAGAGTAACAACATCCCCAGAAAATATACTCTAAACAAATCAGAAAAAACCTGAAGTAGTGGAAAAAGAAAGGGAAAGAGAGAAAAAAGAAAAAGAAAAAAAAGAAAAAGAAAAAGATAAAGATAAAAACAAACAAAAACAAACAAAACAGAACAACAACAACAACAAAAAACCAGAATGTGATCAAATATGATCAGGCTGCTATATAGATCAGTGCCACACACTAGATTTGGGGTGTATTTTGGTCTTTTAGAAGAAAGTGCCTCCCCAAATTTTAAAGAAAGAAAAACTTATATATGTACAAAATATGGGTTGATATGATGAAGGGATGGAATATGACTGTAAAGATGGAAATTATAAAAAATTTTATAAAAGGAATTGATAAGAAGTTGTTTGAAAAAAGAAAGAGGATTTAAAAAAAGAAAAGATAAAAAAGGGAGAGAATGTGATCAGGCAGGGGAGTAGAAAAAACCATATACTAGAGATTTAGGGTATATTTTGATCTGTTAGAAGAAACTATCTCAAAATTTTAAAGAGAGAACAACTTATATATATATGCCAAAAATACGGGTAACTACTATGAAGGGATAGAATATGACTCTAAAAATGAAAAATAAAAATGTTTTTTTAAAAAAATATTGATAAGATGTTGGTTGAAAAAGGGAAAAAGAAAAATTCAAAAAAAAAAGAAAAGAAAAAAAGACAGTTAAAAAAACCTTAACTTTGAAAGACTAAAGAATCATGCTAAAAAAAGCCATGGATTCTATGTGCAGTATTCCCCTAGCGCTGGAGTTCTGCCGTTCTCATTGATCGGTAAACTTGGTCTTGGCTGGCTGTTCTCCCTGATCTTCTGGGGGAGGGGCCTGTTGCCGTGGTTCCCAAATGTCTTTGCCGGAGGCGGAATTGCCCCGCCCTTGCCCCCTCCCGGCTAAGTAATTTGCTGGGGTTTGCTCTCCGGAGCTTTTGTTCCCTGCGAGCTTTCCGTACACCTTTGGAGGCGGAGAGTGAAAATGGCGGCCTCCCAATCTCTGCCCCAGAGGAGCTGAGAACTCGGGGCCCCACTCCTCAGTGAGCCCCCAGAGAAAAGCCATCAGTCACTCCCGTCTCCCTGGTCTCCAGCCACACTCCGTGCTCACCCGGCCTGTGACCGCGCGTTTCTGTCTCTGGCACCCGATCCGTGTGGAGTCTCCAAACCCAGCAGATCCCTGCAGTGCACTCCCGCGCTGCTCCTCCCGGGGGAGGAAGGTGAGTCTCCCTGGATCTGCCGCTTGTTGGGTCCCTGCTGGAGGAGCAGGGGCCCGACTGTGCCGCGGATCACGGTTTATGACAACCCTGAGCTGAGAGCCCGCGCCTGGGCTCCGCCTCTGCAGCCGGCTTCCCTGCTCCGTTACCTGGGAGCTCTGCCACACTCAGGCACACCCGGTCTTTCTGTGACCCCAAGGGTCCTGAGACCACAGTGTCCCGGAGGGTTCCACCCCCCGCTTAGCCACCAGAGTGACGTCCCTCAGCGGAGCAGACTTTTAAAAGTTCTGATTTTGTGCTCCATGGTTCTATCAGTTGCCAGAAGTGGCTGATGGAGGCCCCTCCCCACCGTCTATCCTCCTGAATATCACCTGGGATTCACTTCTCCGCACATCCTACCTTCCAGAAATTGGTCGCTTTTCTGATGAGAGAGTTGTTGCTATTCTTTTCTTTGATCTCCTGTTGAGTTTGTAGGTGTTCAGAGTGGTTTGATCCCTTTCCAGCTGAATTCCTGAGAGGAGATGAAATCCAGGTCTCCTACTCCTCCGCCATCTTGCTCCTCCCCCCTAACTTACGGTTTTAACAATAAACTCTATTGTTAATTTTTTTTGATTGGTTTTATTTAGGAGTCTGTAAGATTCTGATTATTGTTTACCATAAGAACCTCAAAACTTGATGTTTTCTATTAGATTTTTCTGAATTTTGGACAGTAGGAGGGGCTGGAGGTGACTCCATTCATCTGCTTTAAAACTTGTCTGTTCCCCCAACACACAAATTTAAACACTGTATGTTTGATTACTGGCATGCAAATGATTCTGTGCTATTGGAAACCCTTTAGATTGCTTGAGACAGTAATAGAATGATCAGCCATCTAAGGAGTGATGAACGTTCTCTGCAGATCCCAGCTTCTTCTCTTCCTTTCTCTGACCACCTTCCTCTGGACACGTCCCAACTTAAGCCATAGATGAGACAATTAACACAAAAGGATGTCTCTGAACGCTTTATTACCTGTTTCAGCCTAGAGTTGATGTTAAGTTGAGGAAGCCAATGCCAGTCTTATAAGGAGAAATGGCAAACTGTATGTTTTAATTATACATGCTTTCCATGTGGCCCAATCATCATGAATAATAGAGAAGACAGTATTCTTTGAAGATTAGATAAATTCTGTATATATTAGAGAGGATATACTTTAACATTACACAACTGAATACAATGTAATTTTCTACTTAATTCAGTGTTCTAATTAGTTACTACATATATAGAATATCTGTAGAAAAAAAGCTGAGTAATGTACTTTCTCAATGTTTTGACTTAAGGATCTATCCTTCCCCATTAGGTGATGAGCACAAAATATTGGTTTTGTTTTATAGTGTTTCTTGTCAAATCAAAATTCATTCAAAAATTCATATGAAATAATTAATATCCCTCTATAATTTATTTCATGAAATATGAGTAACCAAGAGTTCAAGCCTGAGAGATTTTGGCCAATATTATCTATATTTTTAATGCTAAAATAATTAATATATTCCAAATCTGTTTCCCAGATTGTTACTACCATTCGGCCCTTTATAAGCTGTCATACTTCCAATTTATTCAAATGGCAAATAATTGTCCCATGAATTTGGATCATCTCAGCTCTATAAAAAGTTAAGGGGAAGGATCACAAACCTGGGGTAACAGGAAATAGTGAATAAAGAAGAGAAAAAAGTTAAATGAGTTTCAAGTAATTAAAACAGTGATAGCTTTTGAAGGATCACAAAAATAGCAAAGGGAAAAGTTTAGAGGAAGGTGAATAGTCTGGTTTTATGAATAATGATCATTAGATACAACAAGAACAAGCTTAGGATATATTGGAATGTAAAAGAATGTAGCTCAATATCAGTTTGAAAAGTAAATTTGGAGGTTATTGACATGTAGTTCCTAGTTAAGCCCTTAAAGAGATAATGCCCATGGAAGAAAAATGTAGCTAGAAGGTAGCCAAAAACTGATATCTGTACCTTGTGCAGAATCATCATACCTAATGCTTTATGTGTCATTCTATTTATGGAAATGCTGGACCTAAGAAGGGAAAAACAACGGAAGGGTTTTCATTTAATGCAGGTGAGAAGACACTGTCTTTGCCTAGGGTCCCAAGGAAAGAGAGAATTCCAAAAAATAAAGAGAGATCATTGTATTATATGCAGTAAGAAGGCAGATGTTATAATAAAAACAAAACAAGACAACAACAAAAAAAACCACTGAAACCAGAATGCAACTTTTTGCCCATAAAGATAGACACAGAGAAGAGATATGGCATACATTGGATGGAGGTGAGAAATACATAAAGGATTAGAAAGAAGCCTGAGAAAGAAAATAATGTTAGATAAAGTCATCCTAGAAATTAAATAGTGGACACCAGCTGCATGAGGTTTAAGACTTGGGTGAAGGAAGAAGACAGGGAAGTCCCTAGAACAAGACTGCAGAAAAGTGAGAGCATACAGACATTCAGCAACATTTAATGGTTTAATGTCACAGAAAAACAGGAGGTATTTGTTAGAGAATGTGTTTACATGGAAAACCAAAGAGGGAAAGAAGGGTTAGCTTTACTCAACTTCAGTAATCACGGTATGTTGGATTGGGAATGAGATGTTTTGCTGGCACAATTAATGATATTTTCCTGAGCGTGGTCTATCCTAAAGTATGTTGTCTACCACTGCCCCTTACACTCCTTTTAAGATCCAAGTTAGCAGATGAATAAAGGGTGAGAGAAAATATGAAATTTGGGTAAGTTTCAACTTGGACTCTCACATCATGTATGAAGTAAGAAAAATAAGAGGAAGGAAGAAAGGGAGGGAAGGAGAAAGGAAGAAAGGAGGGAAGGAAGGAAGGGAGGAAGGAAGGAAGGGGAGGTAGTAAAGGGGGAAAAAAAATCCCACAAATTAAACCATTGACAATTGACAAGTGAAAGGCCAAAGTCCTTGACTCAGATTGACTCAGAGAAGAGAAATACCAGAGTGAAAGTCCTCATGAGACATGCAAAGATGGAACTCATGGCACAGAGCAGACAACTGACAGTTGAGGAAAGGAGAAACATCTTCATGGAAACAGCAGGGGAGGATTCTTTCCTCATGAGAAAGAAAGCTGCATACCTTTTGTCAGAGTAAATACGGGCTTCCGTGGCCATTGAAGACACATATGCAGTATGAACCAGATTACTTCTTGCATGTGGCTAAACGTGAAAGACTTTGCTGGTGGAAAATATACCAGGAGCTAAACTCACCACCTGAGTTTAGGAAAGAACATAGAATAGTCCTGTTGAATGTCAGCCACTGTGCTAAAACCAATGTCCCCATGTTGTCACTGGGACATCGTGAGCTCACTGTCATATCAAATGAATAAGGGAAGGGTGTATACATGACTTAGATAAGTGGCTACAAGTCAACAACAACAACAACAAATTCTTCTGTACTTGATTTTAGAGCCCCTGTTAGCTTTGAGAGGGAGTTTGGTCAATCGATCACGTGCTTGTTGAGGAGACATTGTATAAAACTAAAACAATCAGATTTCAGGGGCACTTTGGTGGCTCAGTTAAGCGTTGAGCTCTTGATTTTGGCTCAGGTCATGACCTCAGGGTCGTGAGATCTAGCCCTGCATGGGGCTCAGCAGTGAGCGTGGAGTCTGCTTAGGATTCTCTCTCTCCCTCGCCCTGTCCTCCACCTCTAAAATAAATAAATAAATCTTTAAAAATAAATAAATAATAAAACAATAAAACAATACTCCCTGGAGCAACGCGGGGCATAGCCTTCATTGCTGGGGTGGCAGGGGCCATGTTGAAGATGAGAAGGCAGCTTTTTCATTGTATCTTCTGTTCTTGAGTCTTATGTTTAACTTCTACAACAGGAATTCATCCAGGTATATCTCTTAGGAGTGAGAATGATACTGAGAGAAAGAACGATTGGGTAAATATTCCCCTGCTTCCTGTGTATTGCAGAGTGTTAGTGAGCTGTGTGGGCAGTTTGAATTCATTGGGAGTTGTGATGTTCTTCTCAGACTGCTATTATTTCAAGGCAGAAGACACGTGAGGACTTTGTGCATATATTTGAGGAGAAGCTTTTTAAGATGTGCCTGTGTACTTGGCAGACACGAGCCACTTCTCCCTGGAGAGGTGGTCAGGAGACAGCAATGCTGTAACACAGCTTAGAGTTCATAGGAGAAAGTCCCAAGCTGGAAGCAGGAGACAGTGGTGAACTGATGGATCAGGGCAGTCAGGAAAATTAGGACGCTCAAAAAACACTTGAATGGAAGTAAACAGGAAGGTAATCCAATGGATTATTGAGATAAAAGTCAAGGAGTCACTAGAGAGCCATAGGACCATGACAAAACCAACAGATTTGATAAGAAACTTAGAAGCAGGAGAGAAGGGATTATCTTATGGAAAGAGAAACAGCTTTGTGGTCAGAGTTCTTCTGTATTTACAAGAGTTGGTTTATCTCCCTCTTTGAATCTCAGCTTCCTCTTGCATAAATGATGATTCAATACTAATTATTTCATAAAGGATTTTTCCTGTGTCATTTGCACCTTTGTGAGTTACGTGAATAGTGTATGTCAGTGTATCCTACATTTCTTGACACATACATATCGTTAAATGTTAGTTCTCTAGGGGCGCCTGGGTGGCTCAGTCAGTTAAGTGTCTGCTTTGGCTCAGGTCATGATCTCAGGGTCCTGGGACTAAGCCCTGCATCGGGCTCCCTGCTCAGTGGGGAAGTCTGCTTCTTCCCCCTCTCCCTCTGCCCCTCCTGTCCACCCTCTTTTCCCCGCTCATGTGCATGCTCTCTCTCTCAAATAAATAAAATCTTAAAAAAAAAAAAAGTTCTTTATCTTGCTCCACCATTGAATCTGAAGAATAAGAAGATAAATCTAAAGTCATCTTAGAGCTGGGATGGCAGGCAAGATTATGTTAGAAAAATATTCCAGGCTAGGTATCAAGTTTAGGGATTTGGAGACTTCACTAATGACTGGAAGGTCTGTATGGGTGCAAAGAGGGGGGAAAAAATGCTACTATTTTAATGAAAACTGGAAGTGGAAGGATTGTAGGGAGGTTGAAACCAAGGATTTCAGGTGCCTGTCAAATGGGAACAGGAAATCACTGGAAAATGTTGTCAACCTCCTCTCTATGCACTTCTCAGTAGAGCCTCTCACTAGCCTGATCTCATCTGGAACCTGTGGCCAAGAAATCCCAGAAAATATCCCTTGCAGGTTTCTCCCTGGCATTTCAAAGGGCACCTTACAAGTTAAATGAGTTAGTATCAGGCAGCCCAGTGGAAGTTGTCCGGATAGTAGTTCCTCACCATAAGTTTGCTGATGAAGGAAAAGCCAGCAAACTGGATGCCCTTCTCTTCCTAGTACTTGAGAGGTAAATTAAACAATTGTGTGACTCTTTGCTTAATGTCCAATCTCTTACTAGACATTTAAACTCCATGAGGACAGACACTAGGTTTGTGTTTTTCATTATTCTTTAGGTCTCCAACACTTTAATCAAAAAACAAAAGATTTTTTTTCTGAAAGATTTATTTATTTCAGAGAGAGAGAGCCCACAGGTGCATGAGGAATGGGCTTGGGGCAGAGGCAGAGGGAAAGGGAGAGTAGAAGAGGACTCCCCGCTAAGCGCAGAGTCAGAAGCGGGGCTCCATCTCACCACCCAGAGAATGACCAAATGCCAAAATGCAGAGTTAGATGCTCAACCAACTGAGCCACTCAGGCACCCCAAAGACTTCATCTAACATGGAACAGTCTGCAGAGATACAACTCCATTCTGAAGGAAGCAAGCTATTTACATAATTATGCAGGAATTCCCTCTTCCAGAATTGGAGTTTTTGCTATTCCTTAACAAAACTAAATTATCTTTAAAGTATTTTTAATAAAAATTAAATGAATAGTATCCCCCCAAAAGTAACTTTTAGCTTCTACCTATTGTATAATAACCAAGACTTTCTGAACTGTTGAATACATTATTTTTCTCCAAGATGTCAAAAATCCCAAGTCTACTATAGTCAAAGCTCAAGATCAAAGAAACTAGATTCTCCTTCTCCTACCCCTTTACTTCCATACTCCACCAAATACCACATCCCAGGAGTGTCGTCTAGAACAATTTACCTAAGCACATGGCCACAAAGTGGGATATAGCCTTGAGATAGACATCCAGGAAAATATAATACCCCAACCTGGGCAACCCTTCTCTACTTATTTACTTATTCTTAGCTTAGATATTTTTTTACTGTATCTCGAGAAATCATTGTTTTAATAAATTTTCAATGATTGATTAATATCTCTTAAGTATTTTCCATAGTGTATACTATTAATTCCCTTGATAGTGAGGGCAGGTGAAGGAGGTATGTTTCTCTTCCAAATCCATTCCATGTTCTTTTAAACTTTAGTCACCTTCTACTTGAAGCTTATGTCTTTATTCAGTAAATCCGTTCTGCTACTGTGTCTCACAGTCTCCCTGTCTCTCAATCACTGTTGCTTATTATTTCTTATCACCATAATAGCGTCTGCAGTGATTTTACTTCACTAAAATATATGCTGGAAACTCAGTAAATACATATTGAGTGGACAGGTGTTTTCAAATTTGTAAAGACACAGAACTCTACAGTTAATAATTCTGAATCAACAAACATTTATTGATACCAGGTCTTTGTTACTTGGTTTATCCCCCTGAATTCTGTATGTTAACACCTTGTTGAAGGTGTTACAGCCAGTGAATCGTAAACTATGGTGTGAGTACTGAAACAATGCCCCAAGGGCTCACCACAGTTGTTTCTCACAGAAGCCAGAATCCACTAGAAGGTTGGGAATCACTGACTCTAGAAAACTGTCCAGAGGCCAGAAGAGCTGACTTGTGGTTATTCTTACGGTAGGTAAAGGACACATTGGTTTAATAATAGTTCTTAGGTCTTCAGTTTCTTAAAAACAGCAGTGCTGCTACTCTCATGATTTAGTTGAATTTGTTGTGAGTTGGGGTATAATGACAGAAGTATTGCGATAAAAACACCTTCCGTGTACTTTGTCCTGCAGAAGTGACTCATTAATGAGAAAATCTGAATGATTGCACATTAATTTCCTTTGCCAATCCTCATGCCTGCATGAGTCTTGGGAAAGACAGGGGAGTGCAAGGAGATGGAGAGATTAGCACTGCCTTTGAATATGATCAGACGAGCGGATATTGTTAAATGATTAATTCATATTTCAAAATGTTTCCAGTAGAATTCAAACACATTTCATGAAATGCCTGCTTAATTCTGTGGTCACAGCTATGAGAGCTTGAGAGCTTCCTAGGAGCAAGCTCTTTCTATAAGTACGGAAAGAGAGCTTAAAAGAAAGGGAGTAGGAGTGGGATACCTAAGGCCACTTAGAGAATTGATGTCCCAGTGAGAAATTCAGCAATGGTCTTGCTGTTCTGATCCCTGTGTCTTTTTATTTTTTCAATATAAACTTCCTTTTATTCTTTTTTTTTCTTGTATAGAACAATGTTATGACTAGGTTTTTATTTTCTCAAAGTGTGATTTTTGATTGTTTATTGAATAGATTGATAAAAAGTATGGAAAATGATAAGTAGTGATCATAAATATTTATAAATGTGGGAGATTTTTCAGTGGATAATCTATATCAAGGGAAGTTAGGGGGGAAAAGCATGATGCAAAAAAGTCATTTTAAATTAAATGTTCAATGCGATTTTAGGAATTTGATTCTCTAAATTAAACAGGTATATAAAATTTGACAGCACATCAGAGAAATAGATGCTCAGGAAATATATCTAGAATCATCTAGAATTTCCTAAGTAATTGGTGAAGTAAAAGGGGAAGAAATTTTATAGCATCTGAAGTATTAAAGGAGAAGTGACTTAGCATTCACTTTACCTCAAAATAGCATAATAAAGTTGAAGGAGGTTTTCCTGAAGCTCTTAATTTTATGCATAGAAAAACTTGACCCAGTTTTTTAATGATATTTTACCTCCTCTCTGAAAGCCACCTGCAAATAGCTTATTTGCATAGGGATAAAACGCCATAGCCTCCATCTTCCTTTTGCTTATTACCAGCCTAACAAATCTCCGTTCATAGACTACAGCATCGTTTTTGTTATAAATGAAAAATCAGCCAACTTGCTGCCACATCTGGCTGCTGATCTATATGCTTTGAATGAACAGTAGGTATTCAATTGCCAGAATCCAGCATCCATTCTTTAAAAAAAAAAAAAAAAAGATAGTTTCCCTCCTACCCAAATTGCCCTTTACTTTCATCTTTCAGATCAACCAAGACTTTACAAAGATATCAGGTTTTATGGTGCAGGGAGGAAAACATTTATTCAATAATTTAAGGACAAATCTATTTGTAGTTCATATACTAAATTTTTCCCAATGTCCAATTACCCGTAAAAGTTAAAATGGTTACTACAGGCAGAATATTTTCATAGTAAAAAAAAAAAAAAGGTAGCATTTACATCAAAAAGTAATTTCTACTCCCTTTTGAGAGACTTACAGCAAAGCTATTAATTTTATGAAGAATCTAGAATCAACCTGAGTGTAGTCTTAATGGCTTTCTGCTAGGCAGAGAGAATGAGAGCATTTGAAACACAACAGTTAAAGAGCATTTTAAAAGTACATTTAATTGGGAAATAAAGACAGGGCAGCATCCATGAAATCTGAAGTCCAGCATTAGCATTTTTCCCCACTGTTTTCTTAGTGGACCTCATCCTCCTTCCCTTAAACTTTCAAAACGGTTGTCTGTCATTGGAGTTATTAGGCACAAATGCAGGGAGATGTATTTCAGTATGGCGTCATGGACATCCACTAGGGCAGGGTAAGCAAACTCTTTCTGTAATGGGGTAAATGGCAGTGCCTTATCAAAATACTTCACCAGATGGGATACCCCCGTAAAACAGTGCACGACTGTTCTCATGATTTGTTTGCTTTTATTAATAGAGCCTCATAATATGATAGCCTTCTTAAGAGCCACATCGAACTGTTGAAGCCCACAGCATTTGTATCTCAATAAAACATGTTTTTGCTTCTTTTTCCTTTCTGCTTCTTTGAGTTCTTCCCATGTAATTCTTAAACTTCTTCAATTTTGTTCAGGTCCCTGTTTCAAGTTGAGTTACATTGAATTTTTATAAGTACTGATGTTATTGTCTCTCACTCTCAGCTTACTGTGATCTAAAAGTTGATAATAATTCCTTTTATAATTGGTCTTTTTTTTTCCTGTCCATAATTGATCATTTTAATAGGAGGTATACCGAATGTTTTTCTTATGTCTCAGAATTTTTGTTGGATCCCTGTAAGTGATGGTTACCTCTAGGTTCTAAAGGACGGGCAAGTCTTTCCAGGATTTAGTAAAAAGCACCTGGGTAAATTCTGACTTTTCAACTTTCCCTGACCTCAATGAGCAATGCTCTTATGTAAAGAGAAGACTAGACATTCAGAGAGGAATCACGGAAAGTGAGATCTCTGCCTGAGTGAGAGCACTTTCCAACTAAGTATGTTTTTCTACCCTTTGGCAAGGCTCAAAGTTCAAGGACATTGGAGACAGTTTCAAGGACAGAAGAAGAGAGCTCTCTCCTGTTGCATTGCAGACACTATGAGTTCCCTGTGATACAATGGAACCATACATGGGGAGAGAGTTTTAGGAAATCTGGTGTGTGTCCTTAAGTGTTTGAGGATGAAGCTGAAGATGGGCAGACCAGTCCTAGTATCTGCTTCTTGCCTCCAAAATCCTGAAGACTAAATGCCTATGGAAGCAGTTTGTGATGGCAGAGTGGGGAAAGGGAGAAGCTGTCAGATTAGACTTGCCCATTTTGGGTGAATGAATCCCATAGTAGAAGTTGATGCTTACAGAAGATATAAGACTCTTGTACCCTCAGCTTGAATCTTCTGGCAGGCAGTTCTGAGAAGTCAGCAGAAGAACAAATTGTCCAGGTTAGGTAGTCTCCAGGTAGGGCTAGAGTTCCACAGAACTCACAATTGCTCTCTGTGTCAGCAGCAGTGTGGGTGTCTGCCCCTCAGAAGAACAAAGCTCATATTATTTACAGAGCCCTCTGTTCTTTTCTTTTACTTCCTCCTGCTCTAATCTTCCTCCTACACCCTGAAGGGGCCATGAACAACAGAGGAGAGTGGGATACACAAGGGATGATGGAAGAATTGACTACTGCCTCTCCTCTTGAGGGTCAGTTCTGAGCTGGGGTGAGGAGTGGGGATGGAGAATGTGTTGACTCACACTCAACTAACCCTCTTAAACCATGAAAAGAAGTCAAAGTTACCCCAGTTAAATGTGTTTGCGTAACTCAAGATTTTGTTTTAAAGTCTCTTGAAAGTTACTAGATAGCTGGAAATTAGCTGGGGTTGTCGAGGAGCAGGCAAAGAAGTCCCTGTGAGCGTGTTTGTAGGCAGAGTTGGGAGAAGGAAAACGGTGTGTCTCCCTTTACACCGGGGAATTTCAGACTGACCCATAAACCTGCGATTTGGGAATTATGAAGATCTTGACCAGAACCTACTTGATTTTGTAGTTGTGTTTCTTTCTCAAATATCTGTTGACGTTATTTGAAAGCTGCTTTATCTTTTTTTCATATACTAGGAATAATCTCTCTCTCTGTCTCTCTCTCTATATATACATATGAACATATGCATATCTATTTAATATTTTGTCCAATATGTATGGTAAAAGTACATTCTGAGTTTCCTTCTAATATATGGCAGACAATTAAGATCTAAATCCATAAGATACCTACTTTTCTGAGGGAAAGTTCTAAGACAGTTAAAGGCTAATGAGAAAACGTACAGAATAGAGTACCTACCCTCAACCGTGGATTTGAATATGATTTATTTCATTCCTCTATCCAGGCTAAACCAAATCTCCAGTTTTCTCAAACATACTGTTGATTTTCAGAATAAGGATGTTATATTTGTCTGTCATGTGTGTGCCTGTGCGCGTGTGTGTGTGCGTGCATGTGCATGCATTTGTGTTTTCCTGCTGTTAAAATTGTTATGGTTTATAGAATTGAATTGTGCATTGAGAGGTAAGTGCCCACCAAAACTGCAAAATCTATTTCTTCTACTGATTTGAGGGAAGAGACATAGAACTTGCTGACTGTTGTTTCTAAATTAATTATAGAGAGAACACAATAATTTTTAAAATAAAATAGATTAAAATTTGCTTCTGTTCTATATGAACATATGTGGTTCATAAGGAGGGTCCCACTTATGCTGATGAAGGAGAAGCCCTAATTCTTTGTAGCTTTATTCATTTTTCTTCCCTCTGTTGCTCTTTGTCCACTAAGTCACCCAGGAATTGCCCTGAAAGGATTAGGAAACAAGTAAGCAGACTTTCAGGGAAACTTTGGGTCCCTAGAGCAGAGTTTAAGGCAAAAGACAGAAAGTTTATTTTATGTACCAGTGAGGGCTTTGCTGAAAGCAAATGACTAAGTTCATGAAGGCAATGGTTCATGTTTGCAGCCCCCTCCCCATCCAATCCAAAGATAATGTGTGTGTGTCCACAGTACAACCTACAGCTGATTTTGTTCATCACCTCAGCGGGATGCTCTTGGTTTGATGTTTGATGATTTGTGTCGTTCTTCTTATTTAGTGATTCCTGTGTCCTTTGCTCTGGGTGCCTGTCCACTCTGCAGGGTATGCCTAGCAATGTACACTCTCAGTCCCAGGGAAAATGAAGGGATCTTGTTCCAAAGGAAGATTATACATTTTTGTGATTGCTAGTGAAATGCATGAGTTTTTTCCAGGAACAACAAGGTTATTGAGGGCGTCCCTCCTCAGCTTGGGATTCATGTTTTCTAGCCAAGAGGGAGAAGAGAACCCTTGTTAAAATTTTTCATGTCTTGGGTGCCTGGGTGGCTCAGTTTGTTAAGTGACTGCCTTCAGCTCAGGTCATGATCCTGGAGTCCTGGGATCGAGTCCCATATTGGGCTCCTTGCTCAGCAGGGGGTCTGCTTCTCCCTCTGACCCTCCCCCCCTGTCATGTGCTCTCTCTCTCTCATTCTCTCAAATAAATAAATAAAATCTTTAAAAAAAAAATTTCATGTCTTAAATCAGGGCTTGATGGGTTTTGACATTATTGTTCTCTGGTCCACTTTTTTTTTTTTTTTAAAGATTTTATTTATTTATTTGAGAGAGAGAATGAGAGAGAGCAAGCACATGAGAGGGTGGAGGGTCTGAGGGAGAAGCAGACTCCCCGCCGAGCAGGGAGCCCGATGCGGGACTCGATCCCGGGACTCCAGGATCATGACCTGAGCCAAAGGCAGTCGCTTAACTGTCTCTGGTCCACTTTTAATAACCATTCTCTTTGGATCAAGTGGTAACCCATTTCTTCCATTTCAAACCAGGTTTGGGGGAGTCACAACAAAGACAGAAGTATATACTTTGTTTTAAATTATTAGACTTCCATACTTTTTTTTTTTTTCCACAAATGATAAGCAGTTTTGAATCTTGGGTTTGTAATGGGTCATCTGCTTAGTCATAAAGACATATGTGGTAAGTACCACAGGTGGTATCGAAAATAAATACACTTCTTTTATGTTTGGGAAGCAAAATGTATATGACCTTTACCCTTTTTCATTACAGCATATTTGATGTGTGGGTTAAAGAAAGTCAGAACTAGCATAAAGGTGAAAAACATACATAAAAATCAATTAAATGAACTGCTTTGTGTGTTTGAAATTTTAATGAATTCTTTAAGAATTTACAGATCTGTAATAGCCCTTGGACTAAAACTTCTCAAATCATTTCTTATTGGTATATTTTCCTTTTTAGTATTTCATACAACCATGCTGTTAAGCTCTATGTTTTTCTTTATGTTTCCTTTTCTTTTTTAGATTTTTTAATTTTGTTCATTAATAAAATGTGCCATCTGAGTAGTAAACCATAACATATTGCTTATAAAGGTCACTGCTTTGGCTTTAGTTACAATATCTAACTTCATTATAAGCCAGGCTGACTTTATTTTCTTCAACTAAATTTACAAACAAAGCAAAACAAAACAAAACAAAAAGCCTGCAGTGGACAACAACTCTCATTAAATCAGGATATGTGTTCTTTCTGAGCTTGTGTCCTCATTCATTTTTATGACCGACTTTGGTTTCCATCACTGTAACCACCGCACCTAATTCTAATATCTTCTTTCTGATTTGTGTCTATTTGCAGCTTCTGGTTTGACTCAGGTTAGAAAATCAGAAAAATGAACTTGGGAGAGGTGCATGTTACTCAGGGTTAATGAGACCCAGAGTAGAGGTCTCAAATAAAGAATGCTGTGGGCTTTCAGTAGACATTTCTTCTTTTTTTCAATGAACTTTATTATTTTTATCTTTTAATTTAAATTCCAGTTAGTTAACATATAGAGTCATATTAGATTTTGGTGCACAATATAGTGATTCAACACTTCCATACATCACCCTGTGCTCATTGGGACAAGTGTACTACTTCATCCCTGTCACCTGTTTAATCCATCTCTCACCCACCTCCCCTCTGGTGACCAGCAGTTTGTTCTCTAGACTTAAGAGTCTGTTTCTTGGTTTGCCTCTCTCTCTTTTTTCCCTTTGCTCATTTGTTTTGTTTCTTAATTCCACATAGGAGTATATTCATATGGTATTTGTCTTTCTCTGACTTACATCTCTTAGCATCATAATCTTCAGCTCCATCCATGTCATTGCAAATGGAAAGATTTCAGTAGATATTTCTTGAGCACCTACTATGGTACATGTCCTTTGTAGCTTATGAATAGTTTGGGCAATATGATGGTTAATCACAATGCTGAGAAGTCCTGGAGGTGCTAGGAGACTGAACTTAATCTAGGTCATGTGGTGAAGCCCCCTTACAGAAGGGACATTTTAGTTGAGATAAAAACAATACAAAAAAAAAAATTAGCTAGAAGAACATCAGGGAAAGCAGATCCCAGGCAGATGGTGTCATGGTTAAAGGCTTTGTGATGTGTAAAAATCCATTATAAAGGCTGGTGTGGCTGGGACATAGACAGCCAAGAGATGTACAATGTGAGAGCTGGGGCAATAGGAAAGAAGTGACATGTGTTATGCAAGAATTTTGTAGCCCATGTAAAGATTTTATACTTAATCTTAAAATCATTGAGAAATCTTCAAGACTTTTGAAAAAAGAAATAAAGGCATATATATTTTAAAAAGCAGAGGGACAGCAAATAAATACGTACATTGTTTCTCCTTGGTCCCTCTCCTAGATCTGGTGCTTCTGTTAAGGGTCATTGTAATTGTTCATATCAATTTTGTCCTAATAAAAATCAGATGTGTTCTCAAGAGTCCTAGCCACAGCACCCCGAGCAATACCAATAGATTGCTGTGGTTAACAGGAAGAAATGTGTGTTCTATCTTTGACCCAAAAGAGTAAAACATACGAGAAAATTGTGACTTGGTGCGTGTGTATGTGTGTGTGCACGTGTGTGTGTGTGAGAGCGAGACAGAGAGAGAGAGAGAGAAGGAGAGAAGAGATCCTTTTCACTTATTGGTAACTCCAGAACTTTGTTCCAGAGAGTGAAGTTGTCAGAGGCTGATCTTAGATAAGTAAGACAGTTTGATACACATGTGTTAGGGATAGATGTATGTGTACAACCAAACACTGCACTGTTTTGATTAGTCTAATTCTTTTTCCATTTTTAAGAAAGAAATAAAATTTGATGAGTAAATCTTATAGCATCAGGATTTATGTTATAGGCATCAGTTACTATATAAGAAGAGATTTCAGTTCAGTATAAGAAAATGTATGAAAATATCTTCATCTGAGCCATCTTGGAAAATATTTCTATCTTATGCTGAATTCTTTTGAAATAGGCTCTGAGATGCAAAATGTTTACTGGAATGTTCTTGGAATATGCACCTGTAAGGAGGTGAGGAAGGCAGAGCTGGACAGAGAGAGATGCTCACCTGCAATGTGGATGCAACTCAATAAGGTTGCTAGGTTTAGAAAAACAGAAACAAATAAAACAAAACTAATAGGATGCTCAGCTGAACTGAGATTTTGGATAGACAATTAATAGTGTTTAGTGTAAGTAATTCCCAAATATTTCATGGGGCATACTTTCATTTAAAAATTATTTGCTGGGGCACCTGGGGGTCTCTTTCGGTTAAGCATTGACTCTTGGTTTCAGCTCAGGTCATGATGTCCAGGTGGTGAGATCGAGCCCATGTCGGGCTCTGTGCTCAGTGGGGAGTTTGCTGGAGATTCTCTCTCTCCCTCTGCCCCTTCCCCCTAAAATAAATGAATAAAAAATATTTAAAAATTGTTTATCTGAAATTCAAATTCAACTGGGAATGCTGTGTTTTTCTGGCAACCCTAAACTGAGGACTCAGCCAGTCCCATGGGAAGTCTATCAGAGTTGTCCCAAATTAGGGCAAAAGGGGTTTGCATTTGTATTCTTATATTAGTCAGTCATGGACTGATGGCTACCCTTCTGTAGAAGGCAAAACGTTGGCCGGGTCAGTTCTTAAATTCCCTCCGGACTGTTCTTGGTGAAGGGTACAGGTGTGAACAGACGATAGCTGATATGTTGCATGCTTGTGAGAAGAATGTGCCCACATGAAGAGGGTGTCTGCATGCCCATCACACTGTCTATGACAGTAACTGCTTTAATGTCCATTTCCACCGTGACAGGTAATAATTCCACATTGTGTTTGTTTTGTTGTTATGAGTTTGTTCTTTGAACAGTTATCCCCTTTTGTGTCTCTTATAGAAAACTGGGGAATTATAGCTACAGATGACAATTACAGTGTAGAAGGAGGAAAATTTATGCTGACTTACTTGGAGGATTTCCCCACTCTAGCTTTTACCAAGGCAGGAAAAAATTCATGAAAATGTATACATTCATGTAGTTTTAGTCTATTGAATTTCTTGGGGAAATTCAAAGGCATTATAATTATTCCCTGTTTTACTGTGAAAGAGAAAAGAGAAAAATAAAATCCAATATTTCTTTTACAAAAATAATTTTTAAATGACCCCAGACTGTTTTTACATAAGTGACTTAATTTGGCATCCCCTTAGAAATAAGAGAGAACAAGTCTGAAAAAAAGAGGAAGGAGACTGGCTTACTTGAGAAAGAAAAAACGAAACAGAAAGAACGCTTGACAACCATGGAATGTAATGAATAATCCGTAAAGAGAACACCCAGCTTTCGTGAGATATTAGAGCAACAGAGGTCTAAATTTTCAAATATACTAGTTTAATGTAAAATCCAACCTTATACTTACATTGTTATTAAATTTAAAAGATGGAACATTCTACACCTTCTATTTAGTCAAATATTACGTGAAGCAAAGTGCATGGCTCAGGGCTGCAGACTTTAAACACTCAGCGAGGGTTACTTTTTTTTTTTTTAATTTTTTCATTCTTATGTTAATCCCCATACATTACATCATTAGTTTTAGATGTAGTGTTCCATGATTCATTGTTTGTTCATTACACCCAGTGCTCCATGCAGAATGTGCCCTCCTCAATACCCACCACCAGGCTAACCCATCCTCCCACACACCTAACCTCTAGAACCCTCAGTTTGTTTTTCAGAGTCCATCGTCTCTCATGGTTCGTCTACCCCTCCGGTTTCCCCCCTTTCATTCTTCCCCTCCGGCTACCTTCTTCTTCTTCTTCTTTTTTTTTTTTTTTCTTAACATATATTGCATTATTTGTTTCAGAGGTACAGATCTGAGATTCAACAGTCTTGCACAATTCACAGCGCTTACCAGAGCACCTACACTCCCCAGTGTCTATCACCCAGTCACCCCATCACTCCCACCCCAACCCCGACTCCGGCAACCCTCAGTTTGTTTCCTGCGATTAAGAATTCCTCATATGAGTGAGGTCATATGATACATGTCTTTCTCTGATTGACTTATTTCACTCAACATAATACCCTCCAGTTCCATCCACGTCGTTGCAAATGGCAAGATCTCATTCCTTTTGATGACTGCATAATATTCCATTGTATATATACACCACATCTTCTTTATCCATTCATCTGTCGATCGACATCTTGGCTCTTTCCACAGTCTGGCTATTGTGGACATTGCCACTATAAACATTGGGGTGCACATACCCTTTTGGATCTCTACTTCTGTATCTTTGGGGTAAATACCCAGTAGTGCAATTGCTGGATCATATGGTAGCTCTATTACAAACTTTTTGAGGAACCTCCATACTGTTTTCCAGAGTGGCTGCACCAGCTTGCATTCCCACCAACAGTGTAGCAGGGTTCCCCTTTCTCCACATCCCCGCCAACATCTGTCATTTCCTGACTTGTTAATTTTAGCCATTCTGACTGGTGTGAGGCGGTATCTCATGGAGGTTTTGATTTGGATTTCCCTGATGCCGAGCGATATTGAGCACTTTTTCATGTGTCTGTTGGCCATTTGGATGTCTTCTTTGGAAAAATGTCAGCTCATGTCTTCTGCCCATTTCATGATTGGATTC
Organism: Neomonachus schauinslandi; assembly: GCF_002201575.2. NCBI lineage: Eukaryota > Metazoa > Chordata > Mammalia > Carnivora > Phocidae > Neomonachus > Neomonachus schauinslandi. Next base: position 71,910,865 of record NC_058408.1, read on the forward strand.
TTTGTTTTTGGGTGTTGAGTTTGATAAGTTCTTTATAGATTTTGGATACTAGCCCTTTATCTGATATGTCATTTGCAAATATCTTCTCCCAATCTGTCGGTTGTCTTTTGGTTTTGTTGACTGTTTCCTTTGCTTTGCAAAAGCTTTTTATCTTGATGAAGTCCCAATAGTTCATTTTTGCCCTTGCTTCCCTTGCTTTTGGCGAAGTCTCTAGGAAGAAGTTGCTTTGGCTGAGGTCGAAGAAGTTGCTTTGGCTGAGGTCGAAGAGGTTGCTACCTGTGTTCTCCTTTAGGATTTTGATGGACTCCTGTCTCACATTGAGGTCTTTCAACCATTTGGAGTCTATTTTTGTGTGTGGTATAAGGAAATGGTCCAGTTTCATTCTTCTGCATGTGGCTACCCAATTTTCCCAACACCATTTGTTGAAGAGACTGTCTTTTTTCCTTTGGACATTCTTTCCTGCTTTGTCAAAGATTAGTTGACCATAGAGTTGAGGGTGCATTTCTGGGCTCTCTATTCTGTTCCATTGATCTATGTGCCTGTTTTTGTGCCAGTACCATACTGTCTTGATGATGACAGCTTTGTAATAGAGCTGGAAGTCCAAAATTGTGATGCCGCCAGCTTTGCTTTTCTTTTTCAACATTCCTCTGGCTATGCGGGGTCTTTTCTGGTTCCATACAAATTTTAGGATTATTTGTTCCATTTCTTTGAAAAAAGTGGCTGGTATTTTGATAGGGATTGCATTGAATGTGTAGATTGCTCTAGGTAGCATTGCCATCTTCACAATATCTGTTCTTCCAATCCATGAGCATGGAACGTTTTTCCATTTCTTTGTGTCTTCCTCAATTTCGTTCATGAGTATTTTATAGTTTTCTGAGTACAGATCCTTTGTCTCTTTGGTTAGATTTATTCCTAGGTATCTTATGGTTTTGGGTGCAATTGTAAATGGGATCGACTCCTTATTTTCTCTTTCTTCTGTCTTGTTGTTGGTGTATAGGAATGTTACTGACTTCTGTGCATTGATTTTATATCCTGCCACTTTACTGAATTCCTGTATGAGTTCTAGCAGTTTTGGGGTGGAGTCTTTGCGGTTTTCCACATAAAGTATCATATCATCTGCAAAGAGTGACAGTTTGACTTCTTCTTTGCTGATTTGGATGCCTTTTTTTCTTTTTGTTGTCTGATTGCTGTGGCTAGGACATCCAATACTATGTTGAATAGCAGTGGTGATAGTGGACATCCCTGCCGCATTCCTGAACTTAGGGGGAAAGCTCTCAGTTTTTCCCCATTGAGAATGATATTTGCTGTAGGTTTTTCATAGATGGCTTTTATGATATTGAGGTATGTACCCCCTATGCCTATACTCTGAAGAGTTTTGATCAAGAAAGGATGCTGTATTTAGTCACATGCTTTTTCTGCATCTATTGAGAGGATCATATGATTCTTGTTCTTTCTTTTGTTAATGTATTGTATCACATTGATTGATTTGCGGATGTTGAACCAACCTTGCAGCCCAGGGATAAATCCCACTTGGTCTTGGTGAATAGTCCTTTTAATGTACTGTTGGATCCTATTGGCTAGTATTTTGGTGAGAATTTTTGCATCCATGTTCATCAGGGATATTGGTCTGTTATTCTCCTTTTTGATGGGGTCTTTGTCTGGTTTTGGGATCAAAGCAATGGTGGCCTCATAAAATGAGTTTGGAAATTTTCCTTCCATTTCTATTTTTTGGAACAGTTTCAGAAGAATAGGTATTAATTCTTCTTTAAATGTTTGGTAGAATTCCCCTGGGAAGCCATCTGGCCCTGGGCTTTTGTTTTTTGGGAGATTTTTGATGGCTGCTTCAATTTCCTTTGTGGTTATAGGTCTGTTGAGGTTTTCTGTTTCTTCCTGCTTCAGTTTTGGTAGTTGATACATCCCTAGGAATGCATCCATTTCTTCGAGGTTATCTAATTTGCTGGCATAGAGTTGCTCATAATATGTTCTTATAATTGTTTGTATTTCGTTGGTGTTGGTGGTGATCTCTTTCATTCATGATTTTGTTGATTTGGGTCATTTCTCTTTTCTTTTTGATAAGTCTGGCCAGGAGTTTTTCAATCTTGTTAATTCTTTCAAAGAAAGAGCTCCTAGTTTCGTTGATCTGTTCTACTTCTTTTAGTTTCTATTTCATTGATTTCTGCTCTGATCTTTATGATTTCTCTTCTCCTGCTGGGTTTAGGCTTTATTTGCTGTTCTTTCTCCAGCTCCTTTAGGTGTAGGGTTAGTTTGTGTACTTGAGACCTTTCTTGTTTCTTGAGAAAGGCTTGTATTGCTCTATACTTTCCTCTTAGGACTGCCTTTGCTGCATCCCAAAGATTTTGAATAGATGTGTTTTCATTTTCATTGGTTTCCATGTATTTTTTAAATTCTTCTTTAATTTCCTGGTTGACCCATTCATTCTTCAGTAGGATGCTCTTTAGTGTCCATGTATTTGAGTTCTTTCCGACTTTCCTCTTGTGATTGAGTTCTGGTTTCAAAGCATTGTGGTCTGAAAATTGACAGGGAATGATCCCAATCTTTTAGTACCAGTTGAGACCTGATTTATGACCTAGGATGTGATCTATTCTGGAGAATGTTCCATGGGCACTTGAGAAGAATGTGTATTCCGTTGCTTTGGGATGGAATGTTCTGAATATGTCTGTGAATTTCATTTGGTCCAGTGTGTCATTTAAAGTCTCTATTTCCTTGTTGATCTTTTGCTTACACGATCTGTCCATTTCAGTGAGGGGGGTGTTAATGTCTCCCACTATTATTGTATTGTTGTCGTTGTGTTTCTTTGCTTTTGTTATTAATTGCCTTATATAATTGGCTGCTCCCATGTTAGGGCCATAGATATTTATAATTGTTAGATCTTCTTGTTGGATAGACCCTTTAAGTAGGATAAAATGTCCTTCCTCATCTCTTATTACAGTCTTTGGTTTAAAATCTAATTTGTTTGATATAAGGATTGCCACTGCAGCTTTCTTTTGGTGTCCATTAGCATGGTAAATGGTTTTCCACTCCTTCACTTTCAATCTGGGGGTGTCTTTGGTTCTAAAATGAGTCTCTTGCAGACAGCATATCGATGGGTCTTGTTTTTTAATCCAATCTGATAGCCTGTGTCTTTTGATTGGGGCATTTAGCCCATTTACATTCAGGGTGACTATCGAAAGATAGGAATTTAGTGCCATTGTATTGCCTGTAAGGTGACTGTGACCGTATATTGTCTGTGTTCCTTTCTGGTCTATGTTGCTTTTAGGCTCTCTCTTTGCTTAGAGGACCCCTTTCAAGATTTCTTGTAGGGCTTGTTTTGTCTTTGCAAATTCCTTTAGTTTTTGTCTATCCTGGAAGCTTTTTATCTCTCCTTCAATTTTCAATGACAGCCTAGCTGGATAGAGTATTCTTGGCTGCATATTTTTCTCATTTAGTGCTCTGAATATATCATGCCAGTCCTTTCTGGCCTGCCAGGTCTCTCTGGATAGGTCTGTTGCCAATCTAATGTTTCTACCCTTGTAGGTTACATATCTCTTCTCCCGAGCTGCTTTCAGGATTTTCTCTTTGTCTATGAGACTCGTAAGTTTTACTATGAGATGTCGGGGTGTTGACCTATTTTTATTGATTTTGAGAGGGGTTCTCTGTGCTTCCTGGATTTTGATGCCAGTTTCCTTCCCCAAATTAGGGAAGTTCTCTGCTATAATTTGCTCCATTATACCTTCTGCCCCTCTCTCTCTTTCTTCTTCTTCTGGGATCCCAGTTATTCTAATGTTTTTTCATCTTATGGTATTGCTTATCTCTCGAATTCTGCCCTCATGATCCAGTAGTTGTTTATCTCTCTTTTTCTCAGCTTCTTTATTTTCCATCATTTGGTCTTCTATATCACTGATTCACTCTTCTGCCTCATTTATCCTAGCAGTTAGTGCCCCCATATTTGATTGCACCTCATTAATAGCCTTTTTGATTTCAACTTGGTTAGATTTTGGTTCTTTTACTTCTCCAGAAAGGGTTTCTCTAATAACTTCCATGCTTTACTCAAGCCCATCTAGTATCTTTATAGTGATGATTCTGAACTCTAGATCTGACATTGTACTAATGTCCGTATTGAGTAGGTCCCTGGCAGTCGGTACTACCTCTTGTTCTTTTTGTTGAGGTGATTTTTTCCATCTTGCCATTTTGTCCAGAGGAGAATAGATGAATGAGAGAACAAAATGCTAGCAGAGTAACCATGTCCCCAGAAAATATACTCTAAACAAATCAGAAAAGACCTGAAGCAGTGGGAAAAGAAAGGGAAAGAGAGAAAAAAGAAAAAGATAAAGATAAAGATAAAAACAAACAAAAACAGCACAAAACAAAACAACAAGAACAAAAAAAACCAGAATGTGATCAAATATGATCAGGCTGCTATATAGATCAGTGCCACACACTAGATTTGGGATGTATTTTGGTCTGTTAGAAGAAAGTGCCTCCCCAAATTTTAAAGAAAGAAAAACTTATATATGTACACCAATAAGGGTTGATATGATGAAGGGATGGAATATGAGTGTAAAGATGGAAATTATAAAAAATTTTATAAAAGGAATTGATAAGGAGTTGTTTGAAAAAAGAAAAGAAGAGGATTTAAAAAAAGAAAAAGAAAAAGGGAGAGAATGTGATCAGGCAGGGGAGTAGGAAAAAACCATATACTAGAGATTTAGGTTATATTTTGATTTCTTAGAAGAAACTATCTCAAAATGTTAAAGAGAGGACAACTTATATATATATGCCCAAAATACGGGTAACTACTATGAAGGGATAGAATATGACTCTATAAATGAAAAATAAAAATGTTTTTTAAAAAAGGGATTGATAAGATGTTGGTTGAAAAAGGGAAAAAGAAAAATTAAAAAAAAAAGAAAAAAGAAAAAAGTTAAAAAAAATATAACTTTGAAAGACTAGAGAATCATGGTAAAAAAGCGATGAATTCTAAGTGTAGTATTCCCCTAGCACTGGAGTTCTGCCGTTCTCATTGATCGGTAAACTTGGTCTTCGCTGGCTGTTCTCGCTGATCTTCTGGGGGAGGGGCCTGTTGCCGTCGTTTCCAAATGTCTTCGCCGGAGGCAGAATTGCCCCACCCTTGCCGGTCTGGGCTAAATAATCTGCTTGGGTTTGCTCTCCGGAGCTTTTGTTCCCTGCGAGCTTTCCGTACAGCTTTGGAGGCGGAGAGTGAAAATGGCGGCCTCCCAATCTCCGCCCCGGAGGAGCCGAGAACTCGGGGCCCTGCTCCTCAGTGAGCCCCCAGAGAAAAGCAGTCAGTCACTCCCAGCTCCTTGGTCTCTGGCCGCACTCCGTGCTCACCTGGCCTGTGACCGTGCATTTCTATCTCCCTCACTCGACCCTCTGTGGAGTCTCTAATCCCAGCAGATCCCTGCGGTGCCCTCCCGTGCTGCTCCTCCTGGGGGAGAAAGGTGAGTCTCCCTGGATCTGCCGCTTGTTGGGTCCCTGCTGGAGGAGCAGTGGCCCGACTGTGCCGCGGATCACGGTTTATGGCAACCCCGAGCTGAGAGCCCGCGCCTGGGCTCCGCCTCTGCAGCCACTTCCCTGCTCCATTACCTGGGAGCTCTGCCACACTCAGGCACCCCCGGTCTTTCTGTGACCCTGAGGTTCCTGAGACCACACTGTCCCACGAGGGTTCCACCCCCCCACTTAGCCACCGGAGTGACGTCCCTCAGCGGAGCAGACTTTTAAAAGTTCCAATTTTATGCTCCAAGGCTCTATCACTTGCCCAAAACGGCTGACAGAGGCCCCTCCCGCACTGTCTATCCTCCCGAATATCACCTCTGATTCACTTCTCCGCACGTCCTACCTTCCAGAAAGTGGTCGCTTTTCTGTTCAGAGAGTTGTTGCTATTCTTTTCTTCAATCTCCTGTTGAGTTTGTAGGTGTTCAGAATGCTTTGATCCCTATCCAGCTGAATTCCTGAGAGGAGACGAAATCCAGGTCTCCTACTCCTCCGCCATCTTGTTCCACCCCCCGAGGGTTACTTTTGATGTGCCTTGTGTGGTTGTTAGGGTCAGGTGGAAAGACTGCCATCGTAAATACTCTGTAATTGCTTCCTTTGTTTTATCAAGTTAAAGTATCTGGAAGCAGCTATGTTTAGATACTGAACATAAAAGAATTGCCCCAAAACAGGAAAAGTGCATTCAAAGTCAGTGTCCTCCATGACCATCAGACAGCTGACACAGAAGACCTGGGGTCTTTGGGGACATAGAGACCACATACTTAATGGAAAGATACTCTAATTTAATTACAAAAATAAGAAGCTACTTGCCAGGTTGCCAGACTTGAGACAAGTGGTGGCTCAGTTTATAACTCTTGAAAGAGAGACCATCGGAGATCTGATGTCATTCCCAGTTTGGAGATGTCCCATTAAAACATGGTTAGAGCCGCCATAAGAAGTGGAGATGTCCTACATAGAATTTCCTTGCAAGACATAGAAACATGGGGCACCTGGGTGGCTCATTCGGTTGGGCCTCTGCCTTCGGCTCAGATCATGATCCCAGGGTCCTGGGATCAAGTCCCACATCGGGCTCACTGCTCAGCGGGGAGTCTGCTTCTCTCTCTCTCCTGCTTGTGCACTGTCACTCTCTCTCTCAAATAAATAAAATCTAAAAAAAAAAGACATAGAAACTTAAGTGTGCCTTAGTAAGGCAGGCGGCCAATGGAGAAGATGAAAAAATTTCTTGGACTCCTAGAAAATGGAAAATCATTACGTAGATGCTCATTTCTCCCCATTTCTAAGTCTACCTGGTCTCTGGTCTCACCATCCATCCATGTCCTCTCTGAGGCATGACTCCTGTTCAGGCTCTTGGCAGTGACTCCCCTTAAGTCAACCCAAGGCTTGGGCTGCTGTGGCACCACTTCTGGTCCCATGCTGGTGGATCCCAGTTTAACTGCCTACAGTGAACACACAAGAATATCCTGTCTCCTGAATCAAATGGTTGAGAAATAGTCTGCTCTATTACTCACCCTCTCTGACTCAGGCTTCCATTCCTATTTTCTGAGCTGTAATCCGAAAGCAAGGTCCTGTGGCACAAACAGGACCTGCTTTAACTTACGTGATTTAGCACAACACTGATTAAGACATTTAAAGGCTCCATATGCTGAAAAGCTTATGATCTCCATTCATTATGTAATTCAAAACCAGAACATTTTGAGACTATAAAATACACCCTGGCTGGAGCTAAATAGCTAGTTCTGGTTTCACAGTCCTGGATAATTCCGGTTTCACAGTCCTGGATAAGACCATGGAATCTGAACCCCTGTAAGCTCATGTATGTGTGTGCACGTCTGGTGCCCTAAATGAGAAGGCACATCTTCCGCCTGCTTGAAGGAGCCCTGCATGGACCAGTCACTTCTTCAAGTCTAAGTTGATTCTATCTCTCAACCTCCACCAGCGTTCCTAAAGGACTGCCATCCCTCTGCTGACAAGGAGAACAGGTCTTAGACATGTCCTTCCCTGATGCTGAGGTGGAATGGCTTTCTTGGGTGTGCTTGCTTCAAACCAGGGTTCTGACAAGCTCAGGCTGTGTGACCGCCTCACTAGGGCCAAAGTCATGATGGATGGTCCATACCATCCTCCATCTTTCTAGCAATCCCCAAACATTTCTCTCCTTCTCCCCACTCACCTTCTCTTTCCTCTTACCCCCTGATGTTAGCAAGTGATATTAATGTCAGATCCCGAATTCATTCCAAGGGAATAGTGGTAGGAATAAGGGAATACTATTAGGTAAATACTGAAATACTTTGCCCCTTTCCTTAGCTGAGAATGCTCAGCTAACTTAGTAATCAAGGGAAATGTGTCCAATGTCTCCTAGTGATCTGGTGACAGGGTAGCATCCGACCTGGTGACTCAAATCCTGAATTTGCAAATATCATGTTAAATAAGGCACTCTAAAAAATTTTTGACCTGGTGCTAGTTGTCTTATTGAAAAGAGCCATAGGCCACAACCTTAGCAAATATACATGGAGGAAACCTCAGGCTTGGAGGAAAAATGGCTGTAAGGAGATGTGAGGCCAGACAGAGAACTCTTAGGAGTAAAACAGGATTGAGAAAGAGGAAATTAGGCAAGTAGAATTGGTGCTCATATGTGTCTTATGGTTGTTAATTACTCCATGTTACGGTTTAATGAAAATGCCCGCTGTTTGTAGAAATAGGATGCACAACATAATTGTTTTGATATGGAGCCTACTAGGACAGGTGCAGGATTCACAGAATGTGGAGACTCTGCTACTCTTACCAGCAGTGGAAAACCTAGTCCGGAGGTTAAGCTTACGCTCATTCAGTGTTGCGCATCAAGTTCAGTCGGGATATTTGACATGATCTTTGAGTGGTTACTATTAATCTGCAGCTCCCAGACAGGGGTGATTTGACTTGCTAGGGGATGTTTGGCAATGTCTAGAGGGATTTGTGATGATCAGACATCGGGAAGGGGGGCATACAGGCATCCTACAATGCAAACAGACCCCTTGAAGTAAAGAAATCACTGGGCCCAAGATGCCAGTAACAGCACTATTGATAAGCCATGCCCTAAATTGTTTTTACTTCCTTAACCAATAATGTGTGTGAAGCAGACAGTGAACAGTATTTTACTGGGCATTTATTGTGTGTCTTTCTAAGAACTTCACATGCATTAACTCAATTTATGCTCACTACATTATAAATTAGGTCATGCCATCATGCCCATTTTACAGATGGGGGAATTGAGGCACAGAAGAGGTAAGTTGCTGACAAGGACATAGCTAGCAAGTGACAGACCTGGGGTACATCGCAAGGCAGCTTGGCTCCAGAACCCCACTCTTAGCCAATATGGTGATGGGAGTCAAATTCTGCGTATGGTTTCCCTTCACTTTTCTCCATGCTATTTCACCCGTGAGAAAAGCACCTCAGCAAATCTCAAGCTACAGAAGAATTTATAATTCTGAGAGCTTCTCAGAAAATAAGAGCTTTATGCAGTATGCAGTGTCCCTCCAGAGGTGGGCTAAACTTTATCTAGTGAAGATAAAGTGTGTTTTTGTTTTTAAATTAAAGTATATCTGATTCATTTCTCATTTCCAAGTCTGTGTTGATTCAGATTTATGAATAATTAGAGTAAAAAGGAAAATTTAGCCTTTAGCGCAAATCATTAAAACTTCAGTTTCATAGGTAAAAAATTTAGATAGGTATGTTTGCAGACCTTTTACACTAATAACCTAACATTGCAGTTCTTTTTATTTTATTGCAACATTTTCTCACTATATTCATTTTTTAATGTCCATATAAGAGCTAAATAGTAAATGTAATGGAATTTATTTTAACATATGTTAATGCCTAAATGATCGTATTAAGCTATTTTTTGTATTATAGTTTTCAAAGGCAAACTCCGGCCAGAATTGAAATGTTGATTTCATGTGATAGTATTGGAAAAGCTACAGTCAGAGACTATTTTGAAATATTTCACCTATGGTTTCATCCAATTTAAATCTTTTCATCATATTTCAGCTTATTTTTTTGAAGTAGTGATCTGATTTTTTATTTTTTTATTTTTTTATTTTTTAAAAAGATTTTATTTATTTATTTGAGACAGAGAGAATGAGAGACAGAGAGCATGAGAGGGAGGAGGGTCAGAGGGAGAAGCAGGCTCACTGCTCGGCAGGAGCTCGATCCCGGGACTCCAGGATCATGACCTGAGCCGAAGGCAGTCGCTTAACTAACTGAGCCACCCAGGCGCCCGTGATCTGATTTTTTTAAGTAAAAAACAAGAAATTTGTTTCCTTTTTCATGTCATATTGGTATTCAAAACTTCGACAATAATTACTACAGATATAATCTTTAACAATCGGCACCACAATTATTCAGTGGGGCAAAACACAAAATAACTAACTGAAATGGCAGAGAACTAGAGGATACAGTAATAATGCAGCATGAGAAGCAAGGTGCTTTACCTTCTGTGTGGTTGGTGTCCCATGTCAACAGGAGAAGCATTCAGATGCCCATGAAATCCCATGCCTACCTATGATCACATTTATACAGCTCTAAATTGGTGGCTTCAGAAGGATACTTCTGTATACGAGCAGTATTCATTTGAAAATATTTATGTATGTAGCATCTATTAGGGAAAACAGCACTGATTTTCCACCTGTGCTGAGAATTTTAGCAAAGCCAGTCTTCTGAGAACTGCCTCCATTCTCCATCTGTCGCTGTGGCTAGGATGTAGGACCAAATTGTTCCTTGCTAATGGGCATGTGGTGGTGTCTTACTGCCTTTCTTTGCTCACACTCCTGACCCTCTGCATTCTGCTCTCCACACAGCAGTCAGTGCAGTCTCTGCAGAACAGGGGTCAAATCCCCCCACCCCTCTCTTATACCTGCTTATGCTACTCACTCACTTAGGACACCCCCACTCCGATCCCATCCCTTAAACTCTACTCCTGGCTCACTTTTCTCCAGCAGAATGGGCTTTTTCTGTTGTTCATCAACCATCCTGGGCTCATTCTCACTTTAAGACTTTTATACTAGCTCTTCCCTCTGCCAGAAGCATCCTTCCTCCAAATTTTCTGGCTAACTCCCCTGGAAGTCTCAGCTAAGTGAGATCTCTTTGGCGTCTCTCACAGACTAGAAGTTCCATAAGGGTAGGCTGCAGGGAAATCTATATAAAGAACACTTTTTTTTGGTGTTTTTCTGAAAAAAAGTGTTACGGGCAGCATGTTAAATAAATAAAATTTGAAAGGAATGTGATACCTGTCTTAATTCCACACCTTTTCTGTATACCTGTCACCTGTTGTTTGCTAGAAACTTCTCAGGATTTCCATATAAACAACATGCATATTGAGTTTATGCCTTCTGGTCACATCCTATCCAATGCCTTTTATTTTATAACTCAGGGTGGTTTCTTGAACCTCTTATTCCCTTGGGGTCCTAGAGTAATAACTTCAAAGAGTCAGAGTCTTTGCACCTACTGTACACACCTTTGCTCTTTCCCTTCTAACAGATGCAGGAGGGCTTTTCTGTATTGACTCTACCTCATATTCCTTTTCCTCTTCCATGGCTTTATGGTAAAAATTTGCACTTCTGCTCTGCCATCTGCTTTTACTATTTTTTTTCTTTATTCATCCCCCAATTGCCACTTCTGCTGATTATCCCCAGCAGGATAAAACATTTTTAGCCAAATTCTACTTCAAGGGAATTGATGGTTGGGGAGAAATAAGTATTTATCAGAAGGCAAATCTTTTGAATTAGAAGAGAGAAACACACTACTGAACAGAATATCTTGAGTCAGGAATTTGGCAGGGTATTTTGGGGAAACACTTTCATAATATAGGACAGGAATTCGCACTTCATTTCTGGAACTCACAGGGTTGAATTGAGCAAAACAAACAGAGTTTCACCAAGTAAAATGATGAGTCTATTTAAGAGTTCAGGCATCAATCTTGTTTGCCCCCTATAAGGACCCCAAAACAAAAGCAAATGAAGGAGTTAGGAGTAGAGCGACATATACAGTTGCTGGCTCTGTATTGGAGAAAAGTCAAGAAGAATTTGGGAGAAATCTGTGTGGCGAACAAAGTGTGCCTTAGGAGAGGACTGGAGTTGGACTTGGGTCGTAAATACATATGTGTGTACATATATCCACACAGAAGCACAAAGTCAAAGCCAGCAGTCTGATTCTAGATCTTAAGGACTTGAGCAATATTTTCTAAATTACGAGCAACCATTTTACTTGTCTTTTTATTGTATTTGGAAAGATCAATGATACCATAGTTGTCACTTACATCTCTTCTACTTTTGATTGTGTGACTAAAATGATTCTGCACATATATCGGAAACTGGTGCTTAAAATCTGCCAAAACATAAAAGTCTAGTACATCAGTTCATAAGTATAATGAGCCCCATATGTAATTGGAACCTGGCACATCTATGGTTAAATATTCTATTGATAACACCCCACTACCTGTGCAGATAGAATGGATCAATCTAGATCATGCAGTTTGTGATAAGACCAGGAGGTTTTCCTATGAATAACTTCCAAAGTTTTCTATAGTGCATGCTGTCCATACGCACGCACGCACGCACTCAGACTCTATCGTTTCTCTGCTAGTTCGACCATTTGTACTGTGGAGCAGGACTACTCCAGGTATTCCTATAATTGAAGTCTGCAGAGTCAACTGTTGAGCAGCAAATCAGAGCCCTGTTTCAACAATTCCGGCTCAGCCAGACTCATCTTCTCTCTTTTCCTCACAGTGGGACTATCACTTTTGAAAGTGATTGTTGCCTTTGCATTTCTAATAGAATCCTCACTGAAATTTACATTTTAGCCTAACCTGCAGGAGCCTACCTTCAGGGTTTGAAAGTAAAGGTAATCATACTATTGTATCTTCAGGAGTCCTCCTGTTTCCATTTTTCTCAGAAATTTTGTATATGGTGAGTTTCATCAAAAAGGGAAAAGACTATTTGGAAATAGATAAAACAGGACTCTGAGTAATTTATTCAGAAGAAAGGTGTTTCTGTGTAATTATTTACATAAATACTAGCATTTCAAAAGCTTTTATAATACCTACAAGAATTATTAAATCCATTGGTTTCTGTTAGAATATTCCCAGCTAAGTGTTTTCTTTGAACACATGATTGGCTTTGAACTATATTTTCCAGAGCCTCACAGCCAAGCAAAGTCTAAAAGAAATAAATGGAAAGTCATGGTTGAATTCAAAGCCATGACCATTCTGCATCCTGACTTGTTTTGTTAAGAAAGGTAAGCCAGAGAGCCGTGATGTGCTTCAAGCAATCAAAAAGGAAAGATGAGCCCAGTTTTCCCCTCAGGATTGTGGGCGTATAGGCAAGAACTCAGTATGCAGGTAGAAAAACTCTTCTTCAGACCCATTCCTTCCCAGGCTCTCAGAGGCAGCAACCTTTTTGGCCTTATTAGTAACCCATCCCTCTTCTCCTGACTGCTTTAAGAGATGAGGTTTTGTCTAAATTCTATTTTAATAGATTCCTTTATGCAGGAGGATTACAGTTACAGGATTCCCAGAAGGTGTGTACGAAACTGGGTGTGAGACTGGCAATGGTTTTGGTAAGACTAAGAAAGCGGTTGAACATGGTGTGAGTGGTTGCAGCAGTAAATACTATTGTGTTATTTCGAGTGGGAGGTTGGTAAGGTACATAGCAGGGACCAGCTACTCCTGGGAATCAGGTACTTGGCCAGGATTACTGACTCTGTTTCATATCATATGTTCCTGGGCGATGAACCTTCTATCTCTAGGCACTCATCCCCGACAGAATGATTTTATGTGAAGTCTGTAATATTGGTCAGGACCTTGGTTAGGAAAAAGCAGAGGCCACCCTGGCTTCTTTAAACAGAAGGGATTTATTGAGTGGTATAAATAGCTCACATATTATAATTGAAAGGGCAGAAGAGGTAGACTCTGTTTTGACCTTTCAGGAACAAGTTACAAAATTACATCATCACTGGACTGTCGTAGGAACTTGTGCCTCGATGATTCAGAATCCTGATGTCAGAAAGCTGCCCAGTTGCAAACTCAAGAACCATCCACTTCTCCCGTGATCCAGACCTGTGAAGGCAAATGTCTGCCTACCACTTGCTCCTCCCCAAATAACCATTTTGAGCAATGTCTCACATAAAAAGCGTCTCGTCAGAGTAACCTCACCATGCGCAGAATCTGAGCTATGACTAAATCTTTTAAGTATACTCTTTAGCTTCTCAGCTTATGCATTTCAGGAACATGTGCAAAGAAGGAGGTTAGAATAAATACCATGTGAGCTTACCCACAGCACCAACTATACCCATCACAGGCCAGTGTGCCGCCCTGTGTGTCTTCCAGGATGGGCTAAGTAGAGCCCAGGCCACGAACCCACAGGGTGTCAACATCTGTGGAAAGAACAGACTTCTGGTTCAAAACCACTTTGGACTATGATATTCATTAATGATTAATGTTGAATGTATAACCATTGTTTTGACATCAAATGATATCAGCACATACTTTACAGAAATGGTATAATAATTCTTATGAGTTGAAATGAGATTATAAATTTGTCACTCTATATGTAGGCATTTTGTGATGCTCATCTCTAGGATAGTACTTTCAGGAGAAGAGATTCTATTGCTGTGGAAAAATGTCATCATCTTGTAAACATCATGAAAACCTCTATGGGGGGGGGCACCTGGGTGGCTCAGTTGTTAAGCATCTGCCTTCGGCTCAGGTCATGATCCCAGGGTCCTGGGATCGAGCCCCACATCAGGCTCCCTGCTCAGCGGGAAGCCTGCTTCTCCCTCTCCCACTCCCCCTGCTTGTGTTCCCTCTCTCGCTGTCTCTGTGATATAAATAAATAAATTCTTTAAAAATAAATAAAAAAAATAAAACCTCTATGGGGTGTATCTCCATACATAGAGGAAACAAGCATGCATGGGTTATTTTTAACCATAGCTAGTTATTTCCTAAATATAGTGAAGGGACTACTCAGAGTTATCCTCCAGAAAGTGAGTTTTCTGTTTTTTTTTGTTCCTTGGCTCATTCTCTTCTGTAGCAATAAGTACAATAAAATAAAATAAAATAAAATAAAATAAAATAAAATAAAATAAAATAAATAATAAAATAAAATAATAAAATAAAATAAATAAAATAAAATATAAAATAAGAAAATAAAATAGTTTTAAAAAATTGGAAGCTATTTTAAGGTTCAGGAAAGAAAAATATAACCCGGGAGCCCTTATTATCCTTAGTGACACAGTGGATAACTGCAGTTTTCTTTTTCTTTTTTTTTTTTTTTTTAAGATTTTATTTATTTATTTGAGACAGAGAGAATGAGAGAGACAGAGAGCACATGAGAGTGGGGAGGGTCAGAGGGAGAAGCAGGCTCCCCGCGGAGCAGGGAGCCCGATGCGGGACTTGATCCCGGGACTCCAGGATCATGACCTGAGCTGAAGGCAGTCGCTTAACCAACTGAGCCACCCAGGCGCCCACAGTTTTATTTTTCTATAAAAAAGATAAATCATGAGGCACCTGGTTGTCTCAGTCAGTTAAGTGTCTGCCTTCAGCTCAGGTCATGATCTTGAGGTCCTGGGATCAAGCCCTGCCTTGGGCTCCCTGCTCAGCAAGGAGTCTGCTTCTCCCTCTCCCCTCTGACCCTCTCCCCTGCTCATGCTCTCACACACTCACTCTCTCTCTCTGTCTCTCAGATAAATAAAATGTTAAAAAAAAAAGATAAATCACCTTTATAAGTCCTTCTAGTTAAGTGAGAAGCTAGAAAGACCCAGAATTCTAGCAAAATGATCTAATACTTTCCACATGAGGAGTCTTAAAATTGTGAATACCATATATACAATGTAAGCCAAATGCCACAATGAACCCTTGTGTGCTCATTACCTGACTTCAACAATGACCAACATTCTATCTTTTTCAACTATACCTTCACCTTTTCCCTACCTCCATGTAATTATTATGTTTATGGCTATTTGAAGTTAGATTTACTACACGAAATGTGCAAACATAAACTACACAATTTTGTGCATTATATACACCCATGTGACTACCAGCACAATCAAGATAGAGAACATTTCTGTTACTCTCAAGAGTTCCCATGTACCCTTTGTCATTCCCTCACCCTTCCCCAAGTAACCACAGATTCGCATTCTATCACTATAGATTAATTTTCCTGTTTAAGATTTCATATTAATGGATATTGATCACTTCATTTGGTTATTAGCCACTCATATATCTTCCTTCATGAAATATCTTTCAAATATGTCACCCATTTTAAAAGTTGTTTTTGGGGTTCCTGGGTGGCTCAGGTGGTTAAGTGTCCAACTCTTGGTTTCAGTTCAGGTCATGATCTCAGGGCCTTGGGATCCAGCCCCACGTCAAGCTCCACACTCAGTGGGGAGTCTGCTTGAGATTCCCTCCCTCTGCCCTTCCCCCCTTTCTCTGTCAAATTAATAAATGAAATCTTTAAAAAATAATAAAAAATAAAAAGTTGTTTTCATATTGTTTAGTTTCCTTCCTAATCTATTCCAGACACACTTTTTTTTGTCAGATATGTTTTGCAAATATTTCCTTCCAGTATATGGTTTATGTAGAGATGTCTTTTGAAGAACAAAATTTTACATTTGGGGGCAAGTCTAATTTCTTTTCTTGTATAATTGTTACTAATGTGTCCTGCCTAAACCTTGTTATCTCAGTCCAGGCTATGAAGATACTTTCTTCCGTTTTCCTCTAAATGCTTTGTGGTTTTGGCTTTAATACTGAGGCTTTGATTCTTCTGACATTCATTTTTGTGTTTGGTATGAGGCAGGGATGGAGGCTAAATTTTTTCTCGTGGATACCCAGTTGTTTCAGCCATTCACTGAAAAGATTGTCCTTGCTCCACTAAATAAATTCCTTTGAAGTGTTCGTCGAAAGTCTACTGTGGGTGTCCTTCTTGACTCTATTCCGGGCATTGCCAAACTATGACTCATGGCCTCAAACTAAAAACGGCTGATCCATATTCAAATTAAAAAAAGGAAGTAGTAACAGATATCTCATATTTTAGGCCCACAGAGCCTAAATTTTTTTTTTAAAGATTTTATTTATTTATCTGAGTCAGAGAGAATGAGAGAGACAGAGAGCACATGAGAGGGGGGAGGGTCAGAGGGAGAAGCAGGCTCCCTGCCGAGCAGGGAGCCGATGCGGGACTCGATCCAGGGACTCCAGGATCATGACCTGAGCCGAAGGCAGTCGCTTAACCAACTGAGCCACCCAGGCACCCGAGCCTAAAATATTTATTATCTGTCCGTTTACGAAGTTGGGCAATCCTCGATCTACTTCATTCCAGTGATTCCTTTGTCTTCTCCTTTGCCAATCTCTCCTATTTCTGTAGCTTTATGGTACAAACTAAATCAAGCCATGCAAAAGGCTTCCAGCCTTAATCTTTCTTGCCAAGACTGTTTTGTCTGGGTGCCTGGGTGGCTCAGATGGTCAAGCGTCTGCCTTTGGCTCAGGTCATGATCCCAGGGTCCTGGGATCGAGTCCCACATCGGGCTCCCTGCTCCTTGGGAGCCTGCTTCTCTCTCTCTCTCTGTCTCTCATGAATAAATAAATAAAATCTTAAAAAAAAAAAAAAGACTGTTTTGTCTATCGTGGTCATTTGCATTCCCATAAAAATTTTTGAGTCAATTTATTAATTTCTATAAAAATCTTACTGAGATTATAATTGAGATTTCATTGAATCTCTGAATACATGGGTTAAATTGCCACCTGAAGAATATTGAATTTTCCAAACTATGAACGTGGCCTATCTCCCTATTTGTGTAGGTTTTCATTACTTGATTTCAGCCACATTTGTTAGTTGTCAGTGTTGAGGTTCTAGCAGTCTTTTGTTAAGTGTGTTCCTAAGTATTACTTGCTTTTTGGTGACATTGTCGATGACAATTTTTTGTACTTTAATTTTCAGTTTTTTCGATTTATGAGATTTTCCATATCTTATTTTTTTTAAGATTTTATTTATTTGACAGAGAGAGAGAACAAGTGGGAGGAGGGGCAGAGGGAGAGGGAGAAGCAGACTCCCTGCTGAGCAGGGAGCCCAAAGAAAGGACTGGATCCCAGAATCCCGGGATCATGACCTGAGCCAAAGGCAGACACTTCACCAGCTGAGCTTCCCAGGCCCTGAATTTCCAGTTTTCCCCATCTTATGCTTTTGAACATTTACCTTGTGTCCTGAGACCATGATTAACTTCCTTATAAGTTCTAGTTATTTTGATGATTCTTTAAGATTTTACATGTAAATGATCACACAAGAACAGTTTATTTCTTCCTTTTTAAACCTAATGTCTTTCCTTCTTTGCCTTTTTTTTGTGTGTGTGCTGGGGAGGATTCCCTGATTGGAGGCTCTTGCCACCTTGTAGGTGTTGTTTTGTTTTGAAAGTGTTATTGGGATGACTGGGTGGCTCAGTCAGTGAAGCATCTGCCTTTGGCTCAGGTCATGATCCCGGGATCTTGGGATTGAGTCCCACATCGGGCTCCCTGCTCAGTGGGGAGCCTGCCTCTCCCTCTGCCACTCCCCCTGCTTGTACTCTCTCTAAAAAATCAAATAAATAAGTATTTTTTAAAAAATCTTTAAAATGTTGCTTACTAGATTAAGGAAATTACCCTCTTCCTATTTTGCTGAATTTTTAAATTCTGATGGGTGGGAGCGCCTGGGTGGCTCAGGTGGTTAAGCGTCTGCCTTCGGCTCAGGTCGTGATCCCAGGGTCCTGGGATGGAGCCCTGTGTTGGGCTCCCCGCTCCATGGGAAGCCTGCTTCTCCCTCTCCCACTCCCCCTACTTGTGTTCCCTCTCTCGCTCTGTCTCTCTCTGTCAAATAAACAAATAAAATCTTTAAAAAAATAAAATAAATTCTGATGGGTGTCTCATTTTGATAAATGAATTTTCTATGTTGTTGCTTTCTTTTTTTTTTCCTCCTCCTCCATTCTGTTACATTTTGGTTTATTTCAATTGTTAAACTAAACTTCCATCACTGGTATTAAAACAATTTGGTCATGGTATATTATCCATTTTGTATATCGCTGAATGTGATCTGCTAATATTTTTCTGATGATTTTATTATTAAATATTTTTGCATTTAAAGTAATGAGGATGTGTGCTCACTTTGGCAGCACATATACTAAAGTAATGAGGATGTTAGCTATGTGTCTTTCCTTGCTGTATCTTTGTCAGGTTTGGTATCCTAACACAAGATGTGGTAGGTGTCCTTCCCCTCCATTTTTTGTAGAAGTTTTTTTTAGGATTATTTCTTTTTAACCCATGAAGAATTCTATCTTACTGTTTGATAGAATTAGCCAGTAGAGTCCTCCAGACTGGGAGTTTGTTGTTGTTGTTTTGTGGAGTAGTTTTAGCTTAAAAATTCAATTTCTTACATGATGGAATGAGCAGTTGGTGTTATATGCAACTGATGAAGCCCTAAATTCTACCTCTGAAACTAATAATACACTATATGTTAATTAAATTGAATTTAAATTAAAAAAAGAAAAATAATTCAATTTCTTTGACAAATATGGAGTTACTCAGATTTTCTGTTTTACCTTGTATTTTTTTGGTAAATTTTGTTGTTTGAGTCATATATTTGTTGGCAGAAAGTTGTCATGACTATCTCCTATTATTCTTTTAATGTTTCTAGAGGTTCTAGTAATATCCTGTCCTTCATTCCTGATATTAGTAGTTTATGTTTTCTTTATTTTTAATCTGCCTTATTAGTGATTATCAGTATTACTTTATAACTATTCAGATCTTGATTTTGTCTGTTTTGTTTTTTGGTCACAATTGTTTGATTTTATCACATTGGCTCCTGTTCTCAGGTAGACATGTATCTGAGCACCCCTGATGGCAGCGTCTAGAACTTTCTAGCTCAGTACTTACAAGGCAACTTTTGTACTAATTAGTGACTGTATGTATATTGAAGGAACTAATTGCTAAGAACTTGAGCTGGAACCAAGTAGGACACTAGACCCTTGTGTTTAAGGTCGATCTTGTGTATTCATCTTTCTGTTGCCTCAACCCTCAAGACTGGAAGCAGGGACTCCTTTGCAGACCTTGTCAGCTCTTCATTTCCCAGTGACGGGGATGTTCCATCTGAGATTTTAAGTTCTCCCTCGTCCTCGAGAAGCTGTTTCCTCTGCCCCCAACAGTGGATTTCCCTAAATCACCTTTTGCCCTGTGGGTGGGAGCTTGAAGCCCAGAAACCCTCTAAGATGGGAGAACAGGAATTGAATGAGCTGATTCCCCAAGTGGATTGAATGAATTTGACATGAGAGGCCTTCATTGAATAAAATACTAGGAAGCAATCAGCCTGGGCTCGGAGTTACTTGGTAGGGTGGAAGATACAGGATCTTCATTTTTCCTTTCTCAAAACTTAACTTGAAAAAATTTTGCTGAATTTTAGCCTGCATATGAACATACGCACAAAACTCGGTGAGTTTTCATGAAGTGTACATAACATTGTAACCACCACCCATGTCAGGAAGTGACTAAAAGCCCTGCCCACATCCCTTCCAAGATGCTCACTCCTTTCTCCACTGGTAACCACTGATCTGATCTCTGGTCACAGCTCATTCTGTTGATGCAGTAACACTCTGCATGTTCTCTGTGTCTGGCTTCTTTTGCTCAAAATTATGAAATGTATGTGTGTTAATGTAACTCTATATTCATTTCTTTGCTGTATAAATTCCCCTGTATGATTAGAAAAATGAATGTATCCATCCTGCTACAGATGGATATTCAAGTTGTTTCCACTTTGGGGTAAATAGAAATAATGCCGCTATGAACACTCTTGTCCGTGACTTTTGGTCTTCATGCCACTCATTTCGGTTGGGTATACACCTGCCAATAAAATATATGGATCATCAGATTTGCCTCTGTTCATGTCTAGTACTTGATGTCAAACTGTTTCTCAGAATAATTTTACAAATTTACACTACCATTAATATTATAGAATCAGACCATTCTTGTCAGTACTTGGTATAGGCAGTCTTTTTAATACCGGCCATTTTGATAGGTGTTTGTATTATATTATTGTGGATTTAATTTGCATTTCTGTGATTTAAAATAATCGGCAGAATATCTTTCCATATATTTATTGACGATGTAAATATCCTCCTTTGTGACATGTCTCTTAAGGTCTTTTCCCCATTTTGTTAACTATGTGTTTTGTTTTGTTTCTTTCATTTTTCTTACTGAATTTTAATTCTTACCTGCTCTGGACATAAGAGTTTGTCACTATTATCCCATGCACTGTTTTGTTTTGTTTTGTTTTTAATTTTCATAATGCTATCAAAAGATAAATTCTTTTGGATCAATTCTTAATTTTAATGCAGTGCAATTTCTCTATCTTTTTCTTTGATTTAGTACATTTTCTTTTCTGCTCAGGAAGTTCTTACCTCTCCTAAGATCTTGAAAATATTCTCTTAAGTCATCATCTAGAAGGGTTCACATTTATGTCTATAATCTCACCATGGTTTGTGCTTTTGTGAGGTAGTAGTCTGATTTCATTTATTTTAAATACCCAGATTCAACAGGCTCAGCATTGTGAGTCCTTTATTAGTGAGTCTCTTTCTAGACTGTTTTCTTTAAAGATTTTATTTATCTATCTATCATCTATCTATCTATCTATCTATCTATCTATCTATCTATCTATCTATCTATCTATCTATCTAATAGAGAGAGCACAAGCAGAGGGAGGGGCAGATGGAGAGGGAAAGCAGGCTTCCTGCTGAGCAGGGAGCCCGATGCGGGGCTCGATCCCAGGACCCTGAGATCATGACCTGAGCTGAAGGCAGACACTTAAATGACTGAGCCACCAAGGCGCCCTCGGCTCTGTTTGTTCTAGTTGACTATCTGTCATTCATTGCACTAGTACCATGTTGTCTGGATGACTGTAGCTTTAGAAGGCACACTGATGCTTCATATTGCAGTCTTCCAATGTCATTGGTTTTCTTCAAGCTGATCTTAGATATACTTGGCACCTTGAAATTTCATACAAATTATAGAATGCTCACTTCAATTTCTTCATAATTGCTGGGATACTTATGGGAATGGGACTGCATGTATTGATTAAGAAAATGTTAACATCTTTGAGTTTTTCAATCCATTAATATGGCATATTCCTCCATTTTTTAGATTTCTGTAATTTCTCTCATTCATGTTTTTATTTATTTATTTACAGGTATTAAACATATTCTTTGCATTGATTCCTAGGTATTTGGTGTTTTTGATCCTATGAAGAGCAGCATCAGCTTTAGTATTTTGTTTATCTCTTGGTTGTTAGAATAGGGTGTTATTTTCTATTTTTTTTGTTTGTTTCTATGAGGCTACTTCTGCTTATACTTTTGGTTTTATAACTGTTGCTGAAACACTGAAAACATACTTAACTTAAAATGTCTTTCTTACTGAATATACAATGACTTCCCTATTTTTCTTGCCACAAATCTCTCATTTTCCCCCAAAGTTCATATGCAATGTTTCTTTGTAAGGTGATGTTCAAGTCATCCTTATTCTATAATTCTATAACACAGACACAGAAAAATTTTCAAGGGGATTGGCCATCAGAGTTTATTTTCATACAAAGCAAGACTTTAGCATAGAACAGAGGAGAAGGGAATCTGTGAAAGCCAGGACACATCTTCAAGAATTAAAAGAACTTTACTGTTTCCCTTCTATTTTTCACAAATGTGACTAAATATATGTAACTTCTTAATTATCAAGTGTTTCAGGTACACATGTCCTGCATTGAAAATCACTACTTTTAAGCACCAAATTCTCACTAACAGTGGTTAACTGTGTATAGCCATTACATTCACTATAAACTGTGTAAAAAATATATGATCTCTATAAAAATCAGTGAAGGAATTCAACTCACTTTTATTTGTATGAAATGTTCTCTCTCTTTCTCTTTCCCTCCCTCTCTCTCTCTCTTTCTCTTCAGTGATATTTTTCTGGCAGAATACTGGAAGAAATATGGACTCAGAGTTAATTTTGTTTGTGTGTCATCTAGTCTTTGTCATGGGAATGACACTTGGATGATGAATAAATAATTTTTAATTAATTTTCACTGTGCAAGAATAACAAATCATATTAGACTCATACTGCAGCCTTAGTGAGGGAACTGGAAGAGTACATAGTATTCAGAATATTAATTTATGATGCATATTAATAGCCTAATTGTATATTGACCAAACATTTGATTTAACTGAAGATGACTTGTATGTTGCATATGACATGATGGAAATATAAGCATCTTCTAACTATCCAATTGATGGTGAAATTCATAGTGAAATAATTAGGGCTAACATCATGAAAATCAAATAAACAAAAAAGATAGAAGAGGCTATATCCATATTTGTTAATGGAACAGGAATGTCATATCCATTTTCATAATTTTCATCATAAATCTATCTTGTGGGGAAAAAAACATTATTGTCAAATTAGGGTTTGTGTTACCTATTGGATTGGAGAATCACTGGCTTTTACTGGTTATTACATTCATATTTCTTTCTTTAGATCTTTTTGCTAGTACTGCCCTTTGATCAAATGAATACTCCTATCCAGAATACATTAAGCATATAGGACTTGCAAGGTTTAATGGAAATCAACTTTGTTATTTCCCCCATGAATATCACTTTTGGGGGCCTGATTCTTCCTGGTTGCCTTGGATTGTGGGGTTTGATGACTTTGCTTTATTTTTCTTTACCTTTATTATTTCTCTCTACTTTATTTTCTCTACTTACTAAGTACTATTTTTCACCTCTCCAGATCTGACTTTTTGTGAGGCAGGAGAAATAATGAGGAAGAAAGGGTCCTACTTCCATACCACCCTAGGCTGGTTTTGGCTATCTCTGAGAACCATTCTGGGAACGATTTTGGTAGATTCTTATGAGACTCCCAACTTTGGATAGTTCTTTGATCAAACTGGTACACTCTGCATCTGGCTGCTCACTGTTCCTATTGCTGTGGATAAGGCTGTGCAAGCCCAGCATCTCACTCCTTTGGTGGTTTTCTTGGGCTGGAACTAAGATCATCTCATTCTTACTCTCTGGGTGGCCAACATATGGTATCAGCAAATACTCACTTCAGACCCATCTCCAGCTGGAATGCCCAGTTACCTCCTGACTGTAGCCTTTAATGTCTTGCAAAAGCCCTTCACCTAGACCTTCACCTAACCCTAAAAATTGTCAACCACTAGTCAGACACCAGTCAACTAATTTCTCTGAGCCCCACTAGTTCAGTTCTCAGAGATCTCCTTGAGCATTTCTCATCCAGCTTGTGGAGAGCAACATCAGTCTGATGTCTAGCTCTTGGAAGGTTGGACCCACCACACATTAACATCCTCTGCCTTTTATATCCTTATTTCTAGCTCTCAGAACTTCCCGTCATCCAAGTGCTCTTGACCTTTTCTAAAAATACCCCATTTGAATGAATTTTATCATTGCCTGTTTTACACCTAGACTATAATATATTGGCTATCATTGGCAAAATTATGTTGTGCATAAAATTGATACATATGGGAATTTTAGTCATTGTTCCTGAGCATCCTTGGGGATACTTCTCGAGTGATGAGAGTTTATCTTGAGATGCAGAGGTGTGGAACTGGTCTTTCACAATTCTACCTTCTGCAACATAACTCAACCTCAGGAGGACAGTGTAAATGATTTACAGATTTTCTTTAATAGTATTTCCATGTTGAAGGTATAATAAAAACTGAAACTGAAACAAAACAAATTTTAAAAATCATAAGCACTCTTTCTCTTTTTAGGAATACGTTTAAAAATTAATTTTGATTATTTTCTATGTGCACAATCTGTATTGGAGTCAAAATAATGCAAATTATGTGGAAACAAATATGACATTGAAATAGTTACTTAAAAAATCTCACCATCTGATTTCCGCCTGAGCTAAGACTTAAAAACTATTTCTAGTAAGCAGTGAATAAGACACTTTCAGTAATAACAAAAACTCATACTGATGACCAACTTAGCTATTCAGACTGATTTTGTAAAACCTGACTCAGGTGAGTATTTGAAATAGAATGGGAAACAGATCATTGAACAGGTCACCATGAAGCCTCCCCTTAACTTTTAAGAACCTAGGGGATTTTGTACAATGACTTTCAAACAGATTATCTTAATTTTGAAAGGTCTAAAATACTTGTAATAATAACTAAAACTTCTGTTCGGCACAAATATCTTCAGGCCAACCTACAAGAAATTTTTACTATAGGAACATTATCATATCCAGTACACTGTTACTATGATTTTTCATACCTTGATACTAAAGGCCAGGTTTGATGTATATACTGTTTATAGAAACATATATTTGAATTTTAGTTTACTTTTGCAATCATTTTGCTTTTTTTTTTCTGTAATATGAAAATAGGTCCCAAAATGGAACCTGATTCTGAAACAAGTCTGGACTCACTAAAGTTCTATCAAAGAAAAATTGTACTGTACAGAGTTAAACAGTCAAGGAGGACTTTATTCGAGACTGTTGCAATAGGTGAGAGAAATTGAACTTAACTCTTAAAACAAGGGACAAGAGAGTGTTTACACCAGGGTAAACACTAGTAGAGAAGTACAGAGGGAAGGGGATGCTGGCCCTGTGTGTTTAGGGCCTCTGTGTTTGCTAAGTGTTGCTCTGGGGAGTTAGGTTCCTATTTTCCCGCAGAGACGAGGAGACAGGGACACTTTCTTTCTTGAAGATTATGTTTCAAGGCGATGGCTGCTGAGACAGGCATTCTTGGTTAGTAAACCCAACAAGAGGCTGGAGAAAATGTGCATCTCAAATTGGCAGAGCAGGACTTTAAAGTTGGAAGATTTCTAAAGTAAATGCTCTAGAAGAGAAGTCAGGGCCTCAAGTCAGGAAGAAACCTGCCTCCAGTGTAGTCTCCCTGAGGGGAACAGAAATATTAAGCCCATCTTGGTCAGTTCAACTTTTCATTGTGACTCAGAAGCACTTATGGAGGAATGTAAAGATGCACACGATACTGCAGAAGAAAATGACCTAAAATACACTTACAAATAATGAGACAAGGAAGAACAGTGCATAGATCTGTCTCCTTCAGCTTTTATTTGTAGGAGTGTTTTTCGTTATGGGGATAGTTGGAAAGAACATACTGGAAAAGCGGCTTGTCATATCTGTACTTGGGTTCAAATTCTCTTTTACTTAAAATAATATTTTGAGCTGTGAAAATCATCTTTCCACCTGTCCAAGAGTTCCTTAATACTTACGTTGTAGCAGGATCTATCTGTGCTTGACATGAAAAATATTTTAACATTTATCTCTGCCCTTTCCTACTTAGCATTTGCACACTAATTTCCAGAATTTAAAAAGTGGCATTTCTCCCCATATTTCATGTGAACTTCTATCAGGAAACTGATTTTAAGAATTATAATTGAGCCTGGGTGGCTCAATTGGTTAAGCGTCTGACTCTTAATTTTGATGTCAGGGTCCTGGGATCAAGCCCCATGTCCGGCTCAGTGCTCAGCATAGAGTCTGTTGGAGATTCTCTCTCCCACCCCCTCGCCCCCTCCCCTGCTTGCGGTCTAAATAAATCAACAAACAAAGAAATAAAATCTTTAAAAAATTATAATGAAAATACATGAAAAAAAAACAGTGCTGAAAAGAGAATGAAATGTGAACTCTGTGTTAATAGCACAATTCTCTCAGCAGGAAAATACTAAATATACATATTGGTTCGGTAAGAACCTGTTTTGTAAAAATGGTTCCTCTCAACACACATGCACAGACATACCAACTTTTGTATAATCCATCTACAATGATATGTTGAGCATTTACATGCCAAAAGGAATTAAGCAACCTTGTGGGACTTAATAAATCACATCATGAGCATGATTAAATACATTGAAAATGGGGTATTCATATATCATTCCAAGATATAAAAACATATTGTAAGGCAGTATACTTTGTATAAACCTTATCTTCATATTTATCTACATGTGTGTGATATTTACAACAAAGTTAAAGGAGTTTTTCCCTTTAACCTACGTGAATCTTCTAAGAAATCTACATATCATGTAATACAATATGTATTATGTTATCATATATTGTAACAAGAATGTGAAGATGAATACAATTCATGTAAGTTATAGTCAGTAATTCTCTTTTTTAAAAAGATTTTATTTGTTTATTTGAGAGAGAGAAGAGAGCACAAGCGGGGGAGAGGCAGGCAGAGGGAGAGGGAGAAGCAGGCTCCCCACTGAGCCAGGAGCCCAATGCGGGGCTCGATCCCAGGACCCTGAGATCATGACCTGAGCCAAAGGCAGATGCTTCACCGACAGAGCCACCCAGGAGCCCCTATGGCAGTAATTCTGTCTTAACACCAGACTTCATTTCTACATAGGCTATAATTAAGGCAAAATCATTATGTATTTTTAATTTTCTTTTTTTTAAGATTTATTTATTTATTTGAGATGGAGAGGGAGAAAGCGGGGGGGGGGGCAGAGGGAGAGGGAGAAGTAGATTCCCTGCTGAGCAAGGAGCCTGTTGAGGGGCTCCATGTCAAGACCCCTGAGATCATGACCTGAGCCTACGCTCAACAACTGTGCCACCCAGGCTCCTCTTAATTTTCTTTAAAATCTGTTCATGTATTATTGTTGTGTGTGGCAGATATGTTCTAATTGCAGTGTTACAGTGTATCTAGATTCCAGACTTGATTATCCATATTTTTTATTATGTTAGTCACCATACAGTACATCATTAGTTTTTGATGTCGTGTTCCATGATTCATTATTTGCGTATAATACCCAGTGCTTATTACAACATATGCCCTCCTTAATACCCATCACCCGGCTACCCCAGCCCCCTTCCCCCCTCCCCTCTGAAACCCTCAGATTGTTTCCATCTCCAAAGGCAAGGGAAACAAAAGCAAAACTGAACTTTTAGGACTTCATCAAGATAAAAAGCTTCTGCACAGCAAAGGAAACAGTCAACAAAACTAAGAGTCAACCCATGGAATGGGAGAAGATATTTGCAAATGACACTATAGACAAAGGGCTGGTATCCAAGATCTATAAAGAATTTCTCAAACTCAACACCCAAAAATGGGCAGAAGACATGAACAGACACTTCACCAAAGAAGACATACAAATGACCAACAGACACATGAAAAAATGTTGATCCTAATTAGCCATCAGGGAAATTCAAATTAAAACCACATTGAGATAGCACCTTACACCAGTTAGAATGGCTTATCCATATTTTCATTTCCTTTCTTTTTTAATCCCTCTTTCTTTCTTCTACTTACTTGCCCTCCCTCCTTTCCTCTCTCCCTCTTTCCTTCCTTCCTTCTCTCCCTCCCTCCCCACTCCCTCCTTCCTCCCTCCCTCCTTTCCTTTATTCCATCCTAAAACACACATTAAGCCAAACTGTACTAGTGTAATACTAGGTGACATGGTGAATAAAAAAACATATTTTAGAACAGTTTTGGGCATCAAAATTGGGCAACCTAGAAGTTACAATGATCTGTGTGTTAATAGCTCCAGGTTTGTTTCTAATAAGGGCATTAAGAATTGTGTTAAAGTGTCTATTTATGGTCTCTCTTCAAGAAAGTGAGGGAGATTTTTATGTTGAAAATATGAGGTAAAGCTTGATGAGGAAAGGGACACTGGTGTGGGTCAAAGTGGTGGATAGAATATTGTTTTGAGATCTTGAGATGAGAAAATGCAGATTATATTTTAAAGATCACATGAAGGTCCTCCAGTTTCATTTAAAAAGTTTGTGAATGGGAATACATGTGAAAGAAATAAAGCTTGAAAAATAAGTTGATGGTGGGTGATCTGAGTGATATATTTTCCTATATCTCTTTTTCCTAGTTCACCAACAAATCTGATATTCTCATTCTGTATTCGATTTTGTGTAGTCCGTATCGTTTCATTTGTTTTCATGGTGACCATTAAGTTCCTGAGAGTCTCCCCCCCGGGGAATAATGTGTTAAGTGCTAAGAACTTGATAGTACCTCCTGGTGATATATCATTTCACCAGAGATTATTCCAGAGAAAGAAACTGTCAACACCCAACACAGTAGTCCAAATGACAGGCATTTCAATTTCTAAAGTATAACAATCAGGGAGACTGTTAAATTGCCCTATTCAATAAACTTAAACTGCTTTTACTTACAAATTGACCACACCTCACAGTTCTAGTTTGATTAGAGCAAAGAGTTTGCTCACACACAGCTTGCAGGTAGTGAGGCTGATTTTATAGAAATTTTAAATATACAGACTTGCCGAGCATCTGAATCTAAATTCAAGTGGAAATGAGCCAAACATCTAAAATTAATTAAAATACTCTCAGAACTTAAAAATTATATTAAGTATCTCGATCACATACTGATGATAAAACATTGAGATGCACTTTGCTTAGCTGTACCCTAGCTGGATGAGAAAGCCTTCTAATTTTGCAACAATGCAAGGTTTTTGATAGGCATCTCATTATGTTTTATAAGGAAACAGGAGTAAGAGAAATGACTTAGTTTGCTGTGTCATTATTTTTTGTATTAAAAAAGTCAATTTGGGGAACATAAGAGATTATAGAGGTAGAGAAGAGTAATGTATTTATAAAGTGGGTAAGTTCATAGAGAAAAAAAAAAAAAAACTTACCCTCATTTTTAGCCTGCTGCTATTTCCTCCTCTACACAGTAAGATAACATTTCTGCCTAGTCAAAACTTTTAAGGAAAGAGTGAGATTAGCAACAGATCTGTGAATAATCACTATTATATTAAGCAAGTAAGAACTCCATTCATGCCTCTTCATGTCCTTCTCAGCCACAATACCATCGGGCTGACAACACGTCTCATAGTCCTTTGAGTTATGAAAAGCAATTTTTTGTTTAGATTTCTCTCCTTCTCAACACTCACTCTGACTGTTCCCGGTCCTCCCCTTCCCCGTCTCCCTCCCCACCCCGTGTATGTGTGTTTATATATATGTCAGCTGTGACTCCTGAATTCTCATAATGTGTTCTACTTAAAACATGGGATGTTCAGGTATAGGTTTAAGGCTTAGAGAGAAGGAAATTCCTCCTGTTAATATCAGGATTTTCCAATATTGGATGAGTTCTTTAGCTTGAAGGTAAAGATGAGGTTTAAAAATGGAATGAGATGTAATACAACCCATGGGGTCCAGAGATGGTAGTGGTAGCAATGACGTTCATCCATGTCTCAGATGCGAAGAGGAGACACGAGATGAGAAAAATATGTAAGATTTAAGAGGAATTGAAATATCCCCACAGCGAATGAGACAGAAGCACTTAGCATGTACAATTCGTTCTGAACATCTGTTACATGGTCTTCTAGTCTTTTGCTGTATTGGAGTCATTGTTCAAGAAAAACATGCTTAGCCTGGGGGTAAGGAACAAATTATTGTGTAACGTGAGTAGTCTTGAGTAGCACTTTTTACTTACTAGTTCCTGAGCCCTGTGTGTTCCTCCTATAAATAAAGCTATAAAAAAATTTAAATGTGGCTTAGTATGTACCTCTGTCATTCATTTCATGGATTTTCTCTTCATAAAATTACTAGTAGACATAGAGCATTATCTAAACGAACTTCCAAACAAAGTTAGTTGAATATGCTTACAACTGGGCAGTGCCATGTACATTACCAAAAAGTGGTATTTTTGTAATTATTTTGTAAATATTACCTTGGGAATATATAAATATGGATATGCCCGAGTTGCCATGAGTCTGGTGAGAGGATACAGAAGTTATCACATGGCATAACCACGTCCCAAGAATGAACAGCGTGAGCTACCGTCTCAAACATTGTCAGACCCTCCCGCCCCATCACTCACTACCTAATACGATTGCATTGGTGCTGTCACACACATCCGTGCAAACAAGCTTCTGTTTCCTGTCCTCTACAACAAGTATCCTCAAAACAGGACACCTGACCTTTATATTTAAACCACAACTTCATGCAATGGAACTGACTTTTCTTTCTGGGACTCAAGTTCATAATTCCAGGATGAAGCCCTCTGATTGCTAACCCTGTGCCAGATGGCCAGAGGATTCCTTGAATATCGGACAATGCAAACACATGGGAGAAAAGCATTCCTCACTGTTAAATTTATCGTGTTGTTAAACTCCGCATTTCAAACAGAAAAGGCTGTTCACGCATGTAAATTTGTTTCTAATGATGCATGTGAGTGGGTGTGTGCACATGTTCGTTTTTCTAAAAAATCAAATATGTTTCCCTATATTGGCTCTCTGTTATACACATGCACTTGCACACACACGTGCACACACATACACACACACATGCCCTCTGATGCACCTAAGCAGGAATTTATCTGCGGTCCAAACCTGGAGTAAACTTACTGTCTCACAGAGAGGATGAGGTTTAGTAACTGTCTCCTGATGCAGATGGAGCTTATGGTGAGGGCCAATTCTAACAGAAACCTGGTGGACACAAGATACACCTTGCTGCACCAAGTAAGAATTCTTAGAGCAGGTAAAACATAGGATGGCTTTGACACATATCACGATTTGAGAAGTTCTTTTTATTGTTTTGTACTGACCATAATTTTGCTTTTTGAGAAGGCTGATGATGTATTGGGTGCTGTAGCCACCACAGCAACAATAAGAAAACAAGAAGAAATGATGCGTGTGCTTAATTGTATTCACGTATCTACATCGCACTTGTTCTTCTGGTAACTTTTTTTTTTTTAAGATTTTATTTATTTATTTGAGAGAGAGAATGAGATAGAGCATGAGAGGGGCGAGGGTCAGAGGGCGAAGCAGGCTCCCCGCTGAGCAGGGAGCCCGATGCGGGACTCGATCCCGGGACTCCAGGATCATGACCTGAGCTGAAGGCAGTGGCTCAACCAACTGAGCCACCCAGGCGCCCGTTCTTCTGGTAATTTTTAAAATGTACAAAATATCACATAATAACATAAATGAGAATTGAGGTAGAAAGAAAAAAATAAAGATGGTGATAAGATGGAGTAAAACTTGAGGCTCAGAAAATGCATATTATGATAATATTATTCACCTATTAGTGATGACATATGCTTCTAATTCTAAGCTTTCTGATAACCAGTAAAAAATAAATATTTCCAGGGGCACCTGGGTGGCTCAGATGGTTAAGCGTCTGCCTTCAGCTCAGATCATGATCCCAGGGTCCTGGGATCGAGTCCCACGTCAGGCTTCCCTGCTCAGTGGAGAGTCTGCTTCTCCCTCTCCCTCTCCCTCTTCTGCTCCCCCTACTTGTGCTCTTTCTTTCTCTCTGTCAAATAAATAAATAAAATCTTAAAAAAAAAGAATTTTAAAAATAAATATTTCCAGTCACAAATGTGTTTATTTTAAAATATATGTTTAAAATAAATCCATTACTTAAGAAAACTATAATTCCTAATGGATCATAGAGGAATTAGCCCAGGAGGATGCACAAAACCTGCTAGAGGGAACAGGAACATAAGAGTATGTTGTCTGTGGTGTGTTATAGGGTCTGTAGGTGGTTGTGTCTTCCTGGAGGTGGAGGTCCAGGTAGAGAGCCCAAGACCAAGGTGCTAAGTTGGGAGTGTGCTTCATGGATTGGAGAAATAACTTGTAGGCTAGTGACTGAAAGGACAAAATTAAACCAGGCATTTTAGAACAATAGAAGGCTTTGGCTTTTATTTTCAGGGACATTGGGAACCACTAGGGAGTTTTAAGCTGACTTATGTTTTATGTTGTGTTGAGGATGGACTGAAACAGGATAAGGTCTAAAGCAGAAAGATTAGCTAGGAATTTATTGCAATACTCTAGGCAAGAGATAATATTGACATAGATCAAATTGGTAACAATAAAGGGAATAAAAAATCAAATCTGGATATATATTTTATATATAAGAGTATTTTTTCTCACAAACCGGATGTGAGGCATGAGGGACATTGAGTCAACAATGACTAATAACCATTCTAGTTGGAAACATTGGAAAGAAGGAATCTCCTGTGACTGTTGTAATAAAGACAAGAGGAGTAAGCATAGAAATGTATAGAAGGAGGGGCGCCTGGGTGGCTCAGTCGTTAAGCGTCTGCCTTCGGCTCAGGTCGTGATCCCAGGGTCCTGGGATCGAGCCCCACATCAGGCTCCCTGCTCCGCGGGGAAGCCTGCTTCTCCCCTCCTTCTCCCCCTGCTTGTGTTCCCTCCCTCGCTATGTCTCTCTCTGTCAAATAAATAAATAAAATCTTTAAAAAAAAAAAAAAAGAAATGTATAGAAGGATCCAGAGCTCATTTTGATCAGATCTCTGTTGGATTTGCTTAGTAGTCATCTGAGTGGAGATGTGGACGAAGCAGTGAGGATGTGTATCCTTGGTCCCAAAGTGACGCTTGGACTGGGTGGAGATTTAAATTTGGGAGTAGATGGCATGGGATGATACCATCAGAAAGAAAGAAGATACATAAAGAAAAGAGGATGGGGCGCCTGGGTGGTTCAGTCATTAAGTGTCTGCCTTCGGCTCAGGTCATAATCCCAGGGTCCTGGGATCGAGCCCCGCATCGGGCTCCTTGCTCCGCGGGAAGCCTGCTTCTCCCTCTCCCACTCCCCCTGCTCTTGTTCCCTCTCTCACTGTGTCTCTCTCTGTCAAATAAATAAAATCTTTAAAAAGAAAAAAGAAAAGAGGATAAAGGAGTAGGGAAGACTGAGAGGGGGTGAACAGTGATGTAGAAGTGAGTCTGAAGAGTGTGGTGTTCTAAAAGGTAGCGGAATGGGTGATATGGAGGAGAACGTGATTGTGAGAAATACCGCTGGTAAATGAAGTTGAAGGTTGAGGACTGACTACAGAATTTAACAACAAGGAGGCCGTTGTATCCTAGACAAGAGCTATTTTGGGGGGACATTAGGATAAAGCCCAGCTGGAATATATTCAAAAGCATGTAAGGTTGTGGAAGAGAGAATGGGAGCTCTTCTTTGGAGGAGTTATTCTGTGAAGTGAGAATTTCCCAGTTACTAACACAACCATCTCATATAATGGGCATTCCATTTTGAGTGTGCTTTCATTAGATTAATGCCATTTTCATCAGCTATGAGAGCAAGTGACTTTTACGGGGCCCCATGGTCATGCCCTAGAGGGATTTGCCAAGGGCTGAGAAGAAGGATTTCCTAAGGTGAAGTGGATCCCCCACATGGTCAGCAAGCAGATTCCATCCAAAAGAGGGTCCACCTAACTTATTCTCTAGAAAGACGAGCCCATTGTCCTACTCAGGAGCAGGTCCTGAACTCAGCCAAATGGGAATCCTCAATGTCATTCCCTAGAGAACATTGAGACTGTTTTTGTGGTAGGCTAGGAGTTTTCTCCTAATTACAAAAAAAAAAAAAAAAGTGGATGGGGCATCTGGGTGGCTCAGTCGGTTGAGTGTTTGCCTTTGGCTCAGGTCATGATCCCAGGGTCCTGGGATCGAGCCCCATGTCGGGCTCCCTCCTCCCCGGGAAGCCTGCTTCTCCCTCTCCCACTCCCCCTGCTTGTGTTCCCTCTCACTATCTCTCTCTCTCTCTCTCTGTCAAATAAATAAATAAAATCTTTAAAAAAAAGATAAGCGGACTGTTAAATGGAATATTGTACATTCTTATAGAAAAACCTAATGAGTTTGTTTTTAAATTTATGGCATGTTAGAGAAAATTGTAGGATTATATAATCTTACAAGTACTGTCAGTAGGATCTAAACTTGTGAGTATAGCTTTTTTTTTGCTCACAAAAGAGTCTTGTTCTTTATAGAATCTAATAAATATGTTTTTCTTAAGCTGGGTTTAAAAAGGCATTTGTAGCTCTCCATGGGAAGAAAGAGGTGAAAGTAAAACACATACAATGCAAATTAGAGAAATCAGAGATGATTTTACACTGACACATACAACAAACTACAACTAATGTCAGACACCCCAGCTTTGTCATGCCTCATCCTATATGGTCCTTACTGTCGTAAGCCTATTGCTCAAATTTTATTTCACAAATTCCTTCTTATTTCTACCTGAATCTGTGTCCCATAATTAACTGCTCTTAGATTCTTTCAGCAAGATGCATTGAGGAGAGATGGCCTTGCTGTGTGGTAGACGAGTGTGTGGACATAGATGTTTGCCCTTCACACCCAGTCTCCACCTGCATGGTGTGATGTTGATGTGAGTTACATCTGAAGGCTCTTGAGCCCTCTGGATTTCTGGTGGCTGCCACCAATGGGCAAGAGATGGAGGAAGAGGGAAGAGTAAGAACCAGCTATATGTCCCCTTGCTTCCTCCCCAGACTGGGTGCCTTCTTCTCTCAGTGTGGCCCTTACATTCTCCTTGTGGTATCTGTTTTGTTTTGTTTTGTTTTAGTATCTGGCGACTTTTTTCTTTGCATATCTCTTGTTTTTTCAGTGCATGACATCACCCCTTGTAGTTTCCCTGTACCTGCCCACACCTCTGTCAAGTAGCCCTTTGCTAATTCCACATAAGATTAGCCTAATTTGGGCGCCTGGGTGGCTCAGATGGTTAAGCGTCTGCCTTTGGCTCAGGTCATGATCTCAGGGTCCTGGGATCGAGTCCCGCATCGGGCTTCCTGCTCCTTGGGAGCCTGCTTCTCCCTCTGCCTCTCTCTCTCTCTCTCTCTCTCTCTGTCTCTCATTAATAAATAAATAAAATCTTAAAAAAAAAAGATTAGCCTAATTTGAGGGTAATATCTTCTTCCTGCCAGTACACAACTAATACAGTAATTGGTGCTTGAATTATCCCCAAGAGAAAAGAAACTTGAAATGAGATTCTTGGATTGCACTGTGCGTATATTTGAGAAGTCAGGGCTAATCTCCATCCCTGGGGTTGGGAGCTCCAAACAGCATATGGCTCATCCATGCCAAGGATGGCATAGGAATTATTCAGATTAGCACCTGTAGTAGCCTGAGATGACAAGCAGGTGCAGAGTTTTGGTCAATCAAGTGGCTGAAGCATTTAATTACTATGGCAACAGTAGTAATTATAATTACATTTGGTTTCTCTGGACAACTCTAAAATATATACATAGGGAAAATGTGAAATTAACAGCCATGAAATACCATAAGAATACATGTGGAGAACCAGAATGTCTTCATGGCAGCTTTGAAGGAGCCTTACATCTTTTTGTAACTGTATATATTTCAGAGACACAGGGCGACTTAAATTCTCAATGCATTCAGGTGTCTTATGCCAACAAAATGGCACTGAATGGGAATAAGAGAGACGTGGAGATTTGAGGTGGGAAAATGGCAAGGCTGAGAACATTGAACCTCTGAATTCCTCGGGCCCTTTTGGCCAGTGAAGTTAAACCCTTGCCCTCTCCCTAGACCCCAGGGAATCAGCCCTCCCCTTCTTAACAGCCTTACACTGGCTATTCCTTTTTTTTTTTTTTTAAGATTTTATTTATTTCTTTGACAGAGAGAGACACAGCGAGAGAGGGAACACAAGCAGGAGGAGTGGGAGAGGGAGAAGCAGGCTTCCCGCCGAGCAGGGAGCCCGATGCAGGGCTGGATCCCAGGGCCCCGGGATCATGACCTGAGCTGAAGGCAGACGTTTAACGACTGAGCCACCCAGGTGCCCCTACACTGGCTGTTCTCAGTCAGTTTCTTCACAAGTGGGTGATGATTCTTCTCAGGACCCACATCTACCCATCCCTCATTGCCTCTAGGCCCATAGAAAATGTTAGTTTCAGACAGCCGAAACAGAAATAAGACCAGCCCCAACGCAAGGTAGCCTGCACACCAAAACAGGTGCAGGACATTAGCAAGCCCTGTTTGCAGGGAGCCAGAGAGCATGTATGGGAGTAAACTCTAAAGGTGTTAGAGGATGGAAAAGGAGATCTAAAACTTGCTGGGGCGGATTTCTTTTTAGGAGTGCACTCACCCTCGATTCAGGGTGTCGTGTGTTATCTAGCATGCTGACAAGTGGTGGTGTTAAGAGTCTGCTAGATTGGATACTAGAAGCCAGGTCTCAAAGGTAGCTTATGCTCAATGAGGTCAAAATGTCGAAGCTTCCCCATCAGGTTATGAAACAGAGGTTCTCAATCATTACAGGCATCAGAATGACATGGGTGATTCTTTTTTTTTTTTTTTTAAGATTTTATTTGTTTATTTGACAGAGAGAGACACAGTGAGAGAGGGAACACAAGCAGGGGGAGTGGGAGAGGGAGAAGCAGGCTTCCCACGGAGCAGGGAGCCTGATGTGGGGCTCGATCCCAGGACCCTGAGATCATGACCTGAGCCGAAGGCAGATGCTTAATGACTGAGCCACCCAGGCGCCCCAACATGGGTGATTCTTAAGACAGATTCCTGAGTCCTGTGGTTCAGATTTATAATATGCTAGTCTGGGGTAAAGGCACAAACATATGTTTCTAAAAAGTTGCCACAGGAAGTGACTTGTCTGCAGACCACACTCAGCCATTGTGATCCACCTTCATTATTCAAAGTGGGATATGCAAGCAAGCAACATCAGCATCAACAAGAATATATCTACTATAAATACTAAACACATCTGTTAAATCAGAATTGATCATTCTAACAAGATCTCTAGAAGATTCCTTTTAAAATTGAGAACCACTACTTTAGAGAAGGAGTAAAGGCTTGGGGTGGTGGAAAAGGGAAATGGACTTATTTTTATGTATGACCTGATAAGATACCCTTTATGCATACCCTTCAAGGGTCCCCAGACGATATACACTGCAATAAATGCGTTAGCAAAGGGAGCGCCCAGCTTCCTTGGAGAGCTCTGTGTAGAGCTGTAGATTAGGGATGGCAGTAGAGGTTCTGTCATCGGATGTGGTTTTCTGATCTCAGTAGGAACAAGGACATGACTGTGCAAAGTGACCACAGTGACAGGAATTGGATTATACAGAGGCTCAACCACTGGTCTCGCGAAGGCTGACCTGATTCCCTCTATCACTAAATGTTCAACATGCCAGCAACAGAGACCCCATCTGAGTCAGTAATATGGTGTCATTCCTCAGGGGAGCTAGCTGGATGTCCAGGGACATGGACCCTCCTTTATCATGGAGGAGACAATACATTGCTCAGTATGGATTTTGTGTTACTTGCCTATGGTGCTTCTACCTGAATCACCATCCATATGCACACACTATGCCTTTTCCAACGTCTTTACCATTTTGTGGTGGCAATACAGCCTTATTCCTTTCAGAGGATTTATTTTAAAGCAAAGGAGCATAGCAAGGAGCTCACATCCACAGAATAATTCAGTGGTGTTACCACCATGTCCCCTCACCCAGAAGTGGCTGGTTAGACAGAATGGGGGAGACACTGCTGAATTCTTAGATTCAGGCTAGCTCGGAGAGGCTATTCTGTGCAGTTGCATTGTTCTCCTCTGGTGTATGGTTATGCATTAAAAGAGAGGTCAGCACATTTTTGCTTTCTGCCCTGAGACCTTGGGCTGGATGGAATATGAGTTTCAATGACCAGAGGATGGAATGTGTCCATCAGGAAACCCAGCCATGGTTCAGCTGAATTGGAAGCTCAGGTTGTCCCTGGCTATTTGTGAACTCATGCTGGTGAACCTCTTGTCGGAGCAAGTGTGTTCTGTATCAGCTGGGGATAATTAGTCTCGATGCCCTTGTCACAAGTGAGGCAAATGGACCAGGTATAAACCCAGGAGATTTACCAAAACGCCCCGTAGTTCTCCCTTGCCCCAAAGCCCTGGCAATGAAAAGCTGTGGCAGGCCACAAAAACAGGACCACCAAGGACACAGGTCCTGCATGAATGGAGCTTTGTGTCATCATACCAGATAAACCCCATTCAGCGGAGGTGCTTGCAGAGAGTAAGGAGAGGATGGAGTGAGTGTTAGAACATGGCGGCTATGGCCAACAACTTAGTTCTCCTGGCTGGTTCCTCAAGGGGGATTCTGGCAGCTGTGTTTCCCTTACTTTAACCTCTCCTTGCCCCTTGTTGGTGGTGCCATTTTATATGGCGACCACACGTAGCAACTAATCTACAGAGAGTGAGTGTAATGATATGGTAGCTGATGGGATTTCCTATTTCCTCTTAAGGAGAACCCACATGGCTCTTCCCCGATTTGTTCTCCCTTTGTCTGCACCCTGTTCTGTGCTCTGAGGCCGCAGAGAAGGGTCTACGCAGTGCGCAGAGGCTGGGCTGCCCACTGGTCCTCATGACTGCAGTGTAGTGCACACGGAATTGCTGAGTCAGCTGTTAGGAACTTTGGCAATGATCTGCTGTGAGCGCGAAGTGTGTGACTGGGGACGAGTTAGTGAAGGGAGGACACACCAGTGGGTTGTTCCTGCGCTAGTTTTGTGCAGCACAGCAGTGTTACCATTTGCAATAATGAGAGGTTAATTTGCCAGCCGTAATCTGGAATAATCCAAAATTCATAGAAAATACATTTTGTATAACGAAGTTTATAATCATTAATCATTTAAATGATAAAATGATTAAATATTATTGATTAAATATTATTTAAATGATTATATAAAGCCTTTCTTAATATATTAATAATAATATATTAACATTATTAGCTAAATTTAAGAAATGAAATGTATTGTTGGTAGCCTCAATAAATTGATTTACTGGACTTCTTTGTCATGAAAAGACACTTTTCTGAATAGGACTGTGATAGTTAACCAAATGATGGTGATGAAAATGATCCTGAGGAAATGAAGACCAAAATAGTTCATATCAGTTTTACGAAGAAGGATGACCACACGTATATCCCATCTATAAGTTTTACAAACAACAGTGGAGGGATTAGGAAACCCTTATAGTCTATTGAGCTGGGTTGTGACAGAAAGCAATAGTTCAGGAATATACAATAATTCTTTGATAACTAAATAATATAATTTGGGTAAGCATAGCACTTTAAAAATTTTAATTTCAATAAGTTTGGTTGATTAGCTTTGATAGAACAAGCCATCCATTATCAGCTTTATTTCTGTTTCATTTTACCATTTCCTTGAAGGCATTACTTCCTGGAAAATTGACAGAAATACAAAGAAAAAAGTTTCAAAGCTTTTTGGTTTTAGTTTATGCAAGCTTCCAAATCCTGGGTGATGCACGAGATGCCTACAAAGAAATCCACGTCCCGGTATAACCAGCTCAGCTTCACACGTGTATCAGCCCGTGTCCCCACAGGACACTCAGATTGATCAAGATCTTCTCCCAAGCGACCTGCCCGCAAAGCCCGCCTGACATGGATTCTGACTCCTGCCCCCATATACGTCTCCCTCTGGTCCTAGTCAGAGGCGCTGATCCTCTCTTCTCCTAGGTTTACTCTCCTTCCAACCATATCTTTGGTTTAGACTCTCTGAATCTAGCATTATTTACTTTCTTCTTAGGTACTTACTTGACCAATTTTCAAAGTGTTTTGTTTTGGGTTAAGAAGCTTCTTTTATTCATTTTATTTTTAAAAACATCAGTTTCCACAGTACATTCAGGGCTATCAGTTACTGCCACTTGGATGAGTGAACTGCTCACTGAGGAAAACATAAGATAAGTTTTGGGGTTCACCGTGGTACGGTCTCTTTGACCACAGGTAAGCAGGTCAATTCTTGGCAGGAGTGACAAGTCTGGCCAGACATGTGGCTTCATAAGAAACATAATAGTCCTCTTTGGGGCACCTGGGTGGCTCAGTCAGTTAAGCATCTGCCATTGGCTCAGGTCATGATCCCAGGGTCCTGGGATCGAGTCCCGCATCAGGCTCCCTGCTCAGTGGGGAGTCTGCTTCTCCCTCTGCCTGCCACTCCCCCTGCTTGTGCACTCTCTGTCAAATAAATAAATAAAATCTTAAAAGAAAAGAAAAGAAACATATAGTCCACTACTTGGTAAGGGGCACCATTTTCCTTGACTGCTGGAGGACTTACGTGTGGTAAATTCACCCACCAAGCCCCCAGACATTACTTGGCAAGAAGTTCCTGAATTTGCCGGGGTTTTTAGTCACACCTGCTGGCAAGCTTCTGATAGCATCATAATAGAGCCACAGAGACAGAAACTGTTGATTTGTCAACCAACAGACACTATTTACACAGTGGAAACTTCAGACATAAAAAAAAAAAGTTTTCTCTAACACTTTATAAACATTGATACTACAAGAAAGGAGCCTATCGTTTAAATTATACATTTTCACAGTGGTACCTTAGATTGGCTCAGACCCCTGCTTCGTTAGCTTTTTTATTTTTACTGCAAGTGTGGCCCACTGAATTCAGACACTTTTTAGAGAACCACGGACCAGTCTGTTTAACACAGGCCCTTGGGGTCACACAGCTTCCCAGAGACCATGTCATCTCTGCAGGGATTTTGATGCAGGGCAGAGGAGAGCAGCCCTGCAGAGAGGAGGTTTCTTTTCCTAAAGCAGTGCAGGTCAGGGTAAGAAGGAGGGAGAGATGGGGAGCATGGCAGGAGCACCTCTGCCCCAGTAAGCAAGGGTTTACACTCACTTTCAGATGTAAGTAAGCGTCCGCGTTTCAGCAAGCTAACAGCTAAGACACCACTCTGGAAGCTGGCTTCAATCCTACCTAATCCTCTCAGTACTCACGAAGGAAACATCCACTGTCAGATCCTGGGAAGCCCTCTCCCATCACGTCACCCAAGCCCCAGGGTCTGTGAACAGGTGTGACAATGAGCGGAGCCTTACCCCTCCACTTCCCCCCCCCCCCCCCCACCACCAGTGCACCACATAGACAAGAACTTGCACACACTACCAGATCCCAGGGAGCCACACGTGGATCTGGCCAGCTTTCTTCCAAAAAAGACTTGCTAGCCTGAGCTGCCCTGAGAAGCTTCTTTCAAATCTAGCTTTCTACAGTCCTTACATGGTACAGTGCAAGGATCCTGACAAATCCTGGTAAGCTTACTAATTTGTGAGGTAAAGCAATTTTAAATGGATACTTTTTTTTTAAAGATTTTATTTATTTATTTGACAGAGAGAGAGAGATAGGGAGAGCAGGAACACAAGAAGGGGGAGTGTGAGAGGGAGAAGCAGGCTCCCCCCAAGGAAGGTGCCTGATGCGGGGCTCGATCCCTGGACCCCGGGATCATGACCTGAGCCTAAGGCAGATGCTTAAGGACTGAGCCACCCAGGTGCCCAGAATGAATTCTTTTACCTTTGATATTTAACAACCTGAAAGTTGTTTCGTTTTGTTTTTAGTAGAAGGGTCACTTTTCTAGGCAGGGAAGACTATTAGTAGTTTCTTGGGTATTAATTAATATTAGGTTATTAATAAAAAATAGGTTATTTGCATATTCAAATGCAAAATAATAGTTTTCTTGTAGTCTTAATTAAGCTTGTACAACTTTTAATTTTGTTTAAGTGCTAGTAAACAAATATAGAAAGTAGACACTTTCAAGTGGATCTCTGGTTAACATCGGATCAAATTCAACTAACGTCCTCTCCCTTAAAAAGTTGCCAAGATAACACAGATTTTGGAAATGCACTTTTCAGGGTTTTGTTTTTTTTTTTAAAGATTTTATTTATTTATCTGAGAGAGAGAGAATGAGAGAGAGAGAGAGCCCATGAGAGGGGGGGAGGGTCAGAGGGAGAAGCAGGCTCCCCGCCGAGCAGGGAGCCGGATGCGGGACTCGATGCGGGACTCGATGCGGGACTCGATGCGGGACTCGATCCAGGGACTCCAGGATCATGACCTGAGCCGAAGGCAGTCGCTTAACCAACTGAGCCACCCAGGCGCCCCAGTTTTCAGAGTTTTAAAATAGCTTCTTCAATGCATAAAATACTTTTCTCTGAATTTCATCCTAGAAACTAAGCAGTTAAAATAACCTTTTAAAAATATCTGAAAGAGGTTTATTTAGTTTATTTTGGTTTATTTATTTGATTTTTTAAAAATGGAAATTATATTATTGAAAAGGGATAAGACTTAGAAAGTTTATTCCATTAGTAGTTATAAAGCTTGTTAAATTTGCTTAGCTTGATCAGCTTCTCATATGATGAGCCTCTCTTCCTATACCTGTTATAGATTTTTTAAATGTTATTTAGTACAATGTTGAGGAAAGTACTATAAGAAGCAGTTTTTTCTAGAAAACTTTTAACATTTGGGTGCACTTGTGGCTCTTGAATAATGAAGCTGAAGCTTATTTACTTTTTATTGCAGGACATTATGACAAAAAAAAGACAGAATTTACTGCCTCCTTTTATATAAAAAAGCAAATTATTCTTGATCACATAATGTACTAAATATGTCCTCCAATTAATTGCTTGCTTCCAGGGACAAATTACCAACTGAAGCAAAATATTTTTCTGTGATGTCTTTCTAATTGACATTTATTATGGTTGTAAGATCCTCATGTTTTATTCTTTACTCCAATTTCTCATTAAAGAAGCTCAACTTGTTTACAGCATATTTTTTTGAAAGATTTTGGAGGTGAGGAGACAGATGTAACTTTAAAGTTATGACCCTCAGGATCCCCCCAGAGGTACTAGAAAACCATGTTGCTATTTTACAAACTCATCTATGTGGTAAAATATTTTAAATATTTATTGTGAGATAAATCTGAATTTAGAAATTGGAGAACACTATGACAGGACCTATCTTGCTATCTAGAATACAAATCCATTTCGGGGTGCCTGGGTGGCTCAGTCGTTAAGTGTCTGCCTTTGGCTCAGGTCATGATCCCAGGGTCCTGGGATCGAGCCCCACATGGGGCTCCCTGCTCTGCAGGAAGCCTTCTTCTCCCTCTCCC
The DNA here is from genome assembly GCF_002201575.2 of Neomonachus schauinslandi. Classification (NCBI taxonomy): domain Eukaryota; kingdom Metazoa; phylum Chordata; class Mammalia; order Carnivora; family Phocidae; genus Neomonachus; species Neomonachus schauinslandi. The sequence goes on from NC_058408.1 coordinate 71,954,066, forward strand.
ACTCCCCCTGCTTGTGTTCCCTCTCTCGCTGTCTCTCTCTCTGTCAAATAAATAAATAAAATCTTAAAAAATAGAATACAAATCCATTTCAAAACAACCAGAAACTCAGAAAATACAGAAAAATAAGTTGTTGGTAGGTAGATCCATTGTTTCATTATGACCATTAATTCTATCCTCCTTTTTTTTTTTTTTTACCGTCTCCTTTCTCTTATATAACTCTTCCTGCAATCCCTATTAAATGAGGTTCTTTTGCTTATTTTTTTTTTTTAACATGGGGGGTGTCTACCTGGAAGCTGCTTGGGTCTTAAATAAAATTTAAAATCAAAACCATATTTGACCTTAAATTCAAGTTATAAATTGGATCATTCCTGTAATAAATATAGGAAACTAGTAAAAAAAGAGAAAATCCCTTAATTTGTTTTTTGATTAATGTTCTTTTAATTTGTAAGTTTAACAAACTTAATTCCTTTACACCATTAATTGTCTATGTCATTTTCTAAAAGATTTTTTTTATTTATTTGAGAGAGAGAGCACATAAGAGAGCACACAGGCAGGGGGAGTGGGAGAGGGAGAAGCAAACTCCCCACTGAGCAGGGAGCCTGATGCAGGACTCGATCCCAGGACCCTGAGATTATGACCTGAGTGGCTCAGTTGGTTCAGCATCTGCCTTCGGCTCAGGTCATGATCTCAGGGTCCTGGGATAGAGCCCCACATCAGGCTCCCTGCTCAGCAGGGAGTCTGCTCCCTCTCCCACTCCCCCTGCCTGTGTGCAGCCATCAAAAGGAATGAAATCTTGCCATTTGCAACAACGTGGATGGAACTGGAGGGTATTATGTTGAGCAAAATATGTCAATCACAGAAAGACATGTATCATATGATCTCACTGATATGAGGAATTCTTAATCTCAGGAAACAACTGAGGGTTGCTGGAGTGGTGAGGGGTGGGAGGGATGGTGTGGCTGGGTAATAGACACTGGGGAGGGTATGTGCTACGGTGAGTGCTGTGAATTGTGTAAGACTGATGAATCACAGACCTGTACCCCTGAAACAAATAATACATTTTATGTTAAAAAAAAGAAGATAGCAGGAAGGGAAAAATGAAGGGGGGGAAGCAGAGGGGGAGACGAAGCATGAGAGACTATGGCCTCTGAGAAACAAACTGAGGGTTCTAGAGGGGAGGGGGGTGGGGGGATGGGTTAGCCTGGTGATGGGTATTAAAGACGGCACATATTGAATGGAGCACTGGGTGTTATGCACAAACAATGAATCATGGAACACTACATCAAAAACTGATGATGTAATGCATGGTGATTAACATAACATAATAAAATAAAAAAAATTGAACGCCTGTAAACATTTATTTTTTTTTAAGATTTTATTTATTTATTTGAGAGAGAGAGAATGAGAGAGAGCACATGAGAAGGGGGAGGGTCAGAGGGAGAAGCAGACTCCCTGCTGAGCAGGGAGCCCGATGCAGGACTCGATCCCAGGACTCCAGGATCATAACCTGAGCCGAAGGCAGTCGCTTAACCAACTGAGCCACCCAGGTGCCCTCCTATAAACATTTAAATTATATTTACACTGAAAAACAAACAGGGTTCTAGAGGGGAGGGGGGTGGGAGGATGGGTTAGCCTGGTGGTGGGTATTGAGGAGGGCACATTCTGCATGGAGCACTGGGTGTTATGCACAAACAATGAATCATGGAACACTTCATCTAAAACTAATGATGTAATGTATGGGGATTAACATAAGAATAAAAAAAAAAGAAAGAAATATAGCAGAGAAAAAAAAATAAATTATATTTACAAATTTGGATAAACTTTTCAAACATCTGAAGGAGTAGAAAACATCCCCAACAGTTTTTCCTAGATGATGTAATTCTTCCATCTGATCAATCACACTGATAAATGTGCTGAATTGAATTTTTTAAAACATTGAAGTCCTGTTTATTTCAAATCACATATCTAATAATAGTGCAAATTTCCTACAGCGCCAAGTCACTAAAGAAAGCAAATTCCCATCTTCATGCGAAGTTTTGGTAAAGAAAAAGAAAAAGAAAAATGGGATCCTTATCTGACTGGAGATTTGATTTATTGTTGGTGTCAGAGAACAATCGGGGATTCAGGGTTTCTAAGTGATTCTCATGGAGCCCAGGTTAAATGGTTAAGCCTCTTCAAGAGCTTCTTAGCTTTCGTCTTTTTAAATCATTCAATCTCTCATACACATCTTAAAACAGTATCTTCAATGATTTTTGTTTCTATAATTTCAACCAAATAGGTCATTTTTGTGTGCACGGCAGCTGCTTGACTAGACTCCACAGTGTTTCCCATGGTGGGCAAAACCGGAGACCTGGCTCATGTTTAAACTACCTTTTCATAACTGTTATACTGAAAAATCGTATGGTTTCTTTTGTCACTTCAACTGCATCAGTTGGATGGTCTGAAAATAATAAACTCTTGCAGAATTCCGAGAGTATGAACCTTTATCATTCAACCTGTGGGTTGAATACATTGTAATTCACTTAGTCTATGTTTTATCATTTAGCCCAGCTGATAAGGTAAGGGGATGGTGAGCATTTTGACCTGACCAGTAGGAACCCCCTTGCTTATTATCTTGCTCACTTTTATTTTTACCAGGAAGAAATGGCTTTCGCCCCATGACACATGTTCAGTGATAACTGTGGTCCCTTCCTCCCTCTTTTATTTTGTGTTTTGCATCTGCATGGTCTTCCCCTGTTTCCTGTGGGCTTTTGTGTATATTCTATACTGCTTTTATCTCAGTTGTAAAAAAAAAAAGTTTTATTTTAAAACATCGTGGCTAATTTTCCAATTAAATGAAGCAGAATGAATAACCCCTTTCTATGCTTCAATCTATGTAAACTCCCAGTGGAAATGGGATGAAAAGTATGATTCATTGAGTAACAATGTGACTCTGTGTACATACATTATTTATCCCTCATGGTATAATGTATATTAATTATTGTATATTAATAATGCATATTACTGATTACAATAATCTAGGGAACTAGCCTAAGATCACTGTGTTAGTGAGCCCAAGCTTTTGAACATAAATTTTTTGGCTTTCGAGCTGTATTACTTATCTGTTGCTACATAACAATAGTAAAACCAACAGTGTTTTACAACAACACACCTTTGTTATTATTTCACAGTTTCCCTGGGCCAGGGATCCAGGCACAGTGTAACCTGGTCCTCTGCTTCCAGCCACACAGCTCTGAGGTCCAATATTGTCATGACTACGGTCTCACTGAGATGCAACTCGGGGAGCATCTGCTTCTCGGCTCACTCAGGCTGCTGGCAAAATCCACTTCCTTGTGGCTGTGGGACTAAAGTCTTCTGTGTCTGTTTGGCTCTCAGCTGAGGCCACCCTCTGCCTCTAAACGCCGCTATAGTTCCTTGTCAAGTGGCCCTCACAAAATGGCTCATTGCTTTGTCAAAATTAGCAAAGGAAAGAGACTGAGCCTCAACAAGATAGTCATTGGAATCTCACGTCATGTAACCACATAATGTACATGTAAATGTAACTTCCCATCACCTTTGCCATATTCTTTTGGTTAGAAGCAAGTCAAGGGCACCTTAAGAGTCTGTCCACCATGGAGCCTTTCCAGTTTCTGGAGAGCTCAGGGTCCATCCTCTGTGTTCAGGATTCTTCCCTTTGCCACACTGGAAAGGAGGTACCATGGTTGTTCCAAGGGACTCTGAGTTAGTGTGTTCACTTCTTAAACTAATACTCCCAGTCTGAGCTGAAGATTTATTGGGCTATCCTTAATGCCAACTATCTATTCCCTTTTATGGGTGGTAAGCTGTAAGATCAAAGACTATACCATATGTATATGCATATTTGTATATCTACACCTATCTATAATCTGAGAAAATTAATTCTAGGGTCAGGTCATTGATAATTACATTGTACTATTCTCTCTATATCTTCTTTTTTAAAGATGGATTTATTTATTTGAGAGAGAGAGAGAGAGAAGTGGGGAGGGCCAGAGGGAGAGAATCTTAGGCAGACTCCTTGCTGAGCTGAGCATGGAGCCCAACATAGGGCTCCATCCCAGAACCCATGAGATCATGGCCTGAGCTGAAACCAAGAGTCAGAAGCTCAACTGACTGAGCCATCCAGGAGCCCCAGTTTCTCCCTATATCTTACTTTAGAGTTGTTTCCATTTTAACCCTTTAAATTTTGTCAAGAAAATGATAGAGTACAGAACTCCAAATAATCAATCTACAGTATTTTTTGTGGCTTTTCCATGATCTCAAAACAAAACTAACAAGGTTTTCATCATTTCATATTTTCTTTTACAAATTTGTATATTTCCAGTGTGATAGCAAGGCATAGAGAAAGGAGATATACATTGTGAAGTAATAAACCTGGGGTTTGGTCTTGGAAATGTGTTTATTAGCTACCCCACCTTGGCCAGGGCATTTCGGTGCTTGAGATAGGGAGATGTGGAGATACCAGAGGATCAGCTTCATTTTCCTCATGGATGCATTAGGAAGAAAGGGTAGGCTCTCTTATAGTTCTAAAATTCTATGATTCTATTTTGAGTTGGATAAGTGACATATAAACGAAAACACGACTTCTACACAAAATTGAATAATACATTTACTTAATACTTTACTCTCAACAGAATACACACATTAACAGTTGTCTAAATGGCAAGGCATTTATATCAGTTTCTAAGAAAAAAGTTAAGGGTAGAAGGGGGGGAAAAAAACGCTCTTATTTCTAAAGTTTTTCTATGTCTGTGCCATGCTTGACAGATCACCTATCGAACACTGAATACCGTGAAGTAAAAATCACAAGTAAGTAAAAAGTATTGTTACTCAGAGTAAGTGAAGTGCACTCCAACAAAGCTACCCATTTTGCAATACTTTGTTCTCTCGATGTAAATAAGTTTACTTTGTAAAGACCAGTGTCACTTTGCAAAGCAGTATACTTGTAATTTCTGCACATTTTTGTCTCACCACTGTTGACTTGATTGGGGTCATTTTCCAACTTCAGCAAATGTTGCACATGGTTAATACATCCTTAATATGCAAACACAGCCCAATCAAAATTTACGTTTTTTATGAAATTGTTGAACACACATGTATTTCTTTCCCTGTAGGAGTTTACCGAGTAGTGATCTAGCTACAATAAGAACATAGGCTTAGCTAGAATGTATCATTTATATAACTGTAGACCAAGAAGTGTGAAAAATCAAAGTGGAGAGACTACTTCCAGGCTTCCCTGGAAAGTTTCAACAAAGAATAAGATTTGAGCATGAGAAGAGTTTTGCTTAGCCTGTTAATCTTGGAATCCAGATTTCACTCAATAGCAACTATATCATGGTCATACTTACTGGTTAACCTCACTGAAAAACTACAGATAACTTTATTTTCACTTTTTTATTTTCAAATTTATTTTAGTCAAATCATGTGCATTTGGGAGCTTTTTTTATGTTTTCATTTGCAGGGAGTAACATGCAATAGATTCTTCCGGCTAGATGATGTATCTGAACATTCTGCCAATTGGCTTAAACTGGGGAAAGATTGTTGCAAGAGATTTTATGCAATCCATATTTGTTATATACCTTTGAATAATTAATTTTTATAGCAACAACTAGTGGGTTCTGGGCAGAGTGATTTTCTTTATTTTAATGTTTGGAATGAGCCCAAATAGTCAATTACTCTCTCTCCCTGTAGAACTTACTTTTTCAGCTTCATTGAATTAGGTTAATTAGGAAGGCAACGGACGCCCCCCCCCATGCCACCTCCACAGCATTTTTAGAGAGTGCTTCATTTGTGTTATAACTGCCTATTTAAAGAAGCAAATAACTTTCACAGGAAAAATATTAAATATTTAATTTTTATTTATACTATCTGTAGTATAAATATATATAGTTCATATAAATATATATGATGCAATATAACATAAATAGTATATAAATATAATATCTATTTATTTTTAGTTTTATGTGTATGTGTGTGTGTGTGTGTGTGTAGTTCCTATAATGTGAATGTGTGTTTGTTTTTCGTTCCTATAGAAGCAAACGTGTGCTAAGGATGAGTAGAAAGTGTTCAATCTGAAGATCGCTACTAGTATGAATTTGTTAAATAACACCTTTTTGGCATCAAATCTAATCTGAGTTTCTATGAGAAAAATTGAATTGTCTGTGGTTAGGAAGTGGAAAGAGTGGGTACCATTCCCTAGTGATGGTGAGCCCGGATGGATTGCCCATCAGGTGGATGTAAGAGGTTCTCTCTACACTTTTGTCTACAGAAAGCATTCTCTCTTTACCTTCTGACTTCCTAGAATGATTATTTGGGACTCAAATCTTTAAGTCCCTATAAATTCTTCCAGACTGCCGCCATGCCCATGCGTTGACCAAACATGATAACCCTAGCTTTGGGAAATAAATGGTAGACTTGGTTTGTAAAGAAGTCTGGGACATAAAATAAGTCATTTTGCTTTAGCTTCAGGTGATTTCTCTTTCAAAATGGTGTTAATAACATCAACAATAGTAACCATAACTTAAGCTTTTCAAGTCCTTATTCTGTACCAAGGACTGCCATCAGTACTTCATACCTATTGTCTATTTCTGTCGTTACAACAACCCAACGGGCTCTTTTTTGATGCCACTTCCCTTATGCACACTGGTAAGTAGGAAATGGCATTGGTATAATGAGGAAATGGTATTGATTCATAAGTTATTTTACAGTATACTTATGTTTTGAAATTTCTGGAAAAGCTCCCTTCATAGTTAAAAGGAAAGACTTAGCTATGTAAGAAGATCTTAAGAAAACTGAAAATCTACTGCAGCCCCCTTACTTAGTGCACGTAGAGCCCCTATTAGTGTCTACAACTGATAGACAATCCATCTGGAAAAGCTGTGGGTACAGGTGAAGCAATTGTAGAGTTATTTCTCTGACCTAAAATAATAAATTAATGAAGGTAGCTAAATACTGGATCAAGTTTTTAATTTTGATGAAAAAAAAGGTCTTTATTCGGAAGTAAATCACCCTCAATACCTACTCTTTTTTTTTAAGATTTAGTTATTTATTTTGGAGAGAGAGAGAGAGAGCACGAGCAAGCCTGAACAAGTAGGCAGGAGGGGCAGAGGGAGACAGAGACAGAGAATCCTCAAGCAGACTCTTCACTGAGCTGAGCAAGGAGCTGCATGTGGGGCTTGATCTCACAACCCTGAGATCATGACCTAAGCTGAAATCAAGAGTCACTTAACTGACTGAGCCACCCAGGTGCCCCTAAATACCTACTCTTTGAAGGAAGAAGCACAAACCCCAATGTTGAACCCCATTGACTATGATGCTTGGTGGAAATACCATTAAATATTTAACTTTCTAGTATTTTTATTTTTATTTTTATTTATTTTTTTTACCATTTTAGTTTTGGTTAATGCTCTGGATCCAAAAACACATGTTTTTTTTTTCAGGTACATACATATAGTGTTACAGAAATATTTGTTCTGCTTTGGCCCTGATTTTGTAGCAAAGAGAAATTGCAGGTGAGTGGGGTTGAGTAGTCTACCCACATTCACATGGTTGGTAAGTGGTGGATCCAGGATTGGATTCAGTCAGTTCCAGGGCGAGCCCTCTCTTAACTTCTGTGACATGAGTATTGAACTACGTTTAATTCCTTTTTCCTGATTACAACCATTTTTTATTATGACAGAAGGAAATTTTCACATAAGAGGAATCCCGTCTTGGGGACTGTCTTCTGCAAGATACGTGTCTTTTGGGTTAACACCTGTTGATTAATTGATCCCTTTATTTTCATGAAATATGTCTCTTCACCTCTAAGAATAGTCTTTGTTCTGGTTTACTCTCTGATAATAACAGAGCTGTCCAGCTTTCTTATTACTGTTGCATTGTGTGGCCTATCCTTTCATTTTTCATGTATCTGTGTCTTTGTATTTAAAATGGAGTCGGGGGGGCACCTGGGTGGCTCCGTTGGTTAAGCAACTGCCTTCGGCTCAGGTCATGATTCTGGAGTCCCGGGATCGAGTCCCACATCGGGCTCCCTGGCTCAGCAGTGGGTCTGCTTCTCCCTCTGACCCTTCCCCTCTCATGCTCTCTGTCTCTCATTCTCTCTCTCAGATAAATAAATAAATAAATAAATAAATAAATAAATAAATAAATAAATA
>NC_058408.1:71962240-71987527 GCF_002201575.2 Neomonachus schauinslandi
ATAAATAAATAAATAAATAAATAAATAAATAAATAAATAAATAAATAAATAAAATGGAGTCAGGGGTGGAAATGGATTTTCAACATCACATGGAGGAGGTGAAACAAGGTTTTATTGGAAAAGGAGGAAGCTTGCAAAACAAGGGAGGAGCCAAAGCACTGTGCTCTCTCCAGATGCCCAGCATCATCTCAGGACACAGGCTGCCCAGGCTGGAAACACTGGACCCATGAGAAGTACAGTCCCCACTGCTGGCTGGCAGATGGACCCTCACTTGGCCTCAGCTGGGTGTCACCTGTCCTTCTGGAAGAAAGTGGAAGACGGGGCTCTCCAGGGAAGCCAGAGTGAACATCTCCTCCTTCTCCTCCTCCTTCTTCTTCTTTTAAAAAAATAGTGCTCTTTGCATCATGTCTCCCTCAACTGTGCTCTGTTCTCTCTCTCTTCTCCAAAATTTTGGTCAAGGTAACATGGTTTATGAAAGTATGGAGAGATTTTTTTTTTTAAGATTTTTATTTATTTGAGAGAGAGACAGAGATAGTGAGAGAGAGAGAGCACTAGCGGGATGGGGAGGGAGAAGCAGGCTTCCCGCTGAGCAGGGAGCCCGATGCAGGGCTTGATCCCAGGACCCCGGGATCACAATCTGAGCCAAAGGCAGATGCTTAACAACTGAGCCACCCAGGCACCCCGAAAGTATGGAGAGATTTTAGCAACTTGGAGGTGTATTCTGGTGAAAGAAAAACAAAGCTCTTCGTTTTTTTGGTGCACTAGCCCTGGAAACCATTCTTGCTGAGTTACGGTCATGGAAGAACACAGGGCTGAGGATGGAGCCAGAAAACATAGTTGGATCTTCTCCAGGAAAATTAAACATCATTAAACAAAGTATAAGTCCAGATATACTGTCTTAGTTTTACTGCGCTAATTGTCGTTAAGATAACGATGGCAAGTTCTCTGGTTATGATCCATTGGGACCCCCGGGGGGGGGGGGCCCTACCCCCCCCCCCCCATGTCTCAGGAAGCCTGTGGCTCCTGGTATAAGGCAGGGCTGAGTGGAGGTATGAGCGCTGCCAGCCGACCCACTGCTGTACATTTCTGTATCTTTTTCTTCATCAGTAAATAGAACCTCATTTAATTTCCTAATTACATATTGACTTACAAAATAATTTTTCAAACATTTTGGTGGTGTGACATAATTGTAAACAAGTGTGTACTCGAGCCTTGAACATAGTCCCAGGTCAGAAAATACCACCATTGTCTGAATGTACTTTTGGATATATTATCTGTAGGGAATCTAGTTGCCATTTCTATGAAAAATAGAAGGATCAATTTCACTCTGTATTTACAGGCATGTGTACCAATATGTGAATAAAGTAGGAGATAATCTGCCATTTAGAAATGTGTGTGTGTGAGAGAGTATGTGTTTAAACATTATTCAGATTTATTGCTACGAAAGGGTGGTTCCTTTCAACATTCCCCAGGCAGATAAAGCTCATTGATAATACTGTTAGAAACAAAAATAGTATAGCTTTTATTATTATTAATTACTATTTGCTGAGAAAATCTTCCAAAGTGACCCCCCCTTTTATTTGTGACAATGCAATGATATAACATATAGGCCAATTCCATGCCTTAAGAAAATGCAGCAGATACGTTTTGCATTGTTATTCAAGCTAGATTTATATTTATGGATTATCTATATATTCTTGTATGTTATCCTAAGGCAATGAGTTCTCTAGATATATGCCATTTATTCTAATGTCTTTAGGAGGGTACATTTTTATTTGCATAGCCCCATCTCTTCTCGATGCCATAATTTTAATAAAATGGATCGGCTGAAAATGATTGCCCTAAGCTATAGTGCATTATTGTTTGGCAGAAGGATTGTTGTTGTATGGGGGGGAAAATGGGATTTGAATCGCTTCAGTTCTGTTTGCATCCAACTTGCAAAATGCATGGAATTTTTAACAAAATAGGAAAGATTAGAGATGTGCTGTCTTTTCAACTCACTCAACAAATGTCTACAATTTAGCCTGCTACAAAGATAGTAAGAAAGCAAGCACCGAAATGTTCCATTGGAATAGTGTGCTGTTCTGGTCAAGTACCCCAGACGCGTCTGCAAGAAGAATGAAGTATGTCTTGTGTCTGCACACTAGTTTTGTCTTTCACATTAAGATTTATGTTTTATGGATTTGCTCCAAGATAAAAAAAGAAAGAAGCAGTTCTCACCATGGAAGACCTTGCTACTTCTTTATCTCTTCCTTTTCTTCTTTTCCCTTATTTTCAGGCTATCTCTTTTCATATCAGAAGTCTTACTGAGGGAACTGAAATATCATTCTCTGTGTCTCAGGCATTTCCTTTTGTTCGGGGTGAAACCCAGTGATCACACCTGTGAGGAGTGATGGACAGGGAGGGGAACAGATTGAAGTTGTCAAAAGGGAAACAAGAAATAGATGATGAAACTCACCAAGTGGTTGAATCTCTCCCCGCCACCCTCATCTCCCAAAAATACCATTTATAAATAGTGGAATAAAGGTTATTCTCACCTTTTGGAGACAGGACATTTTCTATCTCATTCCAGATATAACATTGAATATTTTCTGGTTGAAAACGGATATGCCAGTCAGCTGGGTTTTAAGCATACGATCTTGCTCAAGAATCCATACGAGTAGCATATGTTTTCAAATAACTGTCTTTGGCCCACAGGTACGATTCTGGTGGATAACATGCTGATCAAAGGGACTGCTGGAGGACCAGACCCCACCATCGAACTTTCCTTAAAGGACAACGTGGATTACTGGGTGTTGCTGGACCCTGTTCAGCAAATGCTCTTCCTGAACAGCACGGGCAGAGTTCTGGATAGAGACGTTAGTGACTCTTTTTTCCTTTGTCCCCGTGTCACAACCTATTTGGTATAAGTAGCTGCATGTGTTTGCTGATAGGGTATCAAACTTTCTCTGTAGAATTTGACATGATTTTCTGTGCTTATCAACAAAAAACATTTTTTTTTTTTAACTCCCGGAAGGAAGAATAAGGAGGGAAGGGGCCGTCTGTGTCTGAGAGAGCCATTGTATTTTCCCCTGACATCCAGGAACAAGGTGAGGGTAGAGTGCTCCGACCAGGGGATGGTGGGTCTGGAAGAGTAGGAGAAGCAGGGCGAGGGTCTGGGAGTGCAGCTTGGGTGACTTGAGGACACAGTGTGTTGGGCTGAGCACAGAAGGTGCTCTCACAAGGAGCAAGCATGGGGTGAGGGATGAGTGTGTGGCGGTGTGCTTCTTGGGCTGGAAAGACATTAAGAGAAGGAGAAGGTGAGTTTCCTGGCACTGCGCCAGTCCAGCGGTGGCACATGACCTAGGTATTAAGGCAGCATAACCTAGGTATTCTGTTTTGAAGAATAGCTAAATGACCAAAGTTGTTGAATGTCTCACTTCTGAAGAAGTTGAAAGACTTGAGTAGATTTATGTGGTTTTCCAACGTCACTCTGTTGTTACTTCTTTGCATTCCAGCCTTGAGTACAGAGAAGCCTCTGAGAGTGTGTGTGCATGTGTGTGAGTGTGTGTGGCGGGGGGGGGGGTTATAACAGCAATTGTACAGGACCTTGGGAGTACATCCCAACATGCCTACTTCCAAATTTCCAGGTTATGAAATCCAAATGTCAGTCATTCGGCTCGGTGAACCTGAGTCTCTCAGATTTATGACCCCCTTTACATTGTGGTGTGGGGTGGAGGACCCCTCATTCATTTCACATCTAAAATTCAGAGTCTCTCAGAGCTTTGTGGCGAGGCGGGCGGGGTACAGGACTCTCCCACCGGGATGGGCTGTCTTTGTCCTCTTGGGGGGCTGCAGTGCTGCTGATGGAGCTGTGGTTGCAGATGGGGACAGTGGGCAGGGTGGAGAGGAGGAGTGGGACTGTCAGGGTCCACGTAGGGGAAGAAGTCCGCCTCGATGCTGCCCCACCGCCCCCCACTCACTGTGTCCTTCCATCACAGCACATTCTTTCTACCCCACACTTCACAATTCGGACTGGGCGCCTAGAAGGTGTAAAAGGGAAAAAGGACAGTTGTTATCTTGTCTGGGCTTAATTTATCTTCTAAGTCTTCAGTTTTGTGAGAGCAGTCCGGATAACGGGCCAGACTGGAATGCTGCAAGAACGCCCCCAGCTGCATTACCTACAGGCATCCTGTACTGGCCGTAATTAGGGACATTCAGATCCAAGTCCCATGCATTTTATAATGCAACCTGCTAGCAGAATTAGAGAATATTTCTCTCTTTTAGACCAATGTTATTTTATATCGTTTCCTTTTCTTTTTTTTTTAATTTTTTAAAAATATTTTATTTATTTATTTGAGACAGAGAGAATGAGAGACAGAGAGCATGAGAGGGAGGAGGGTCAGAGGGAGAAGCAGACTCCCTGCCCAGCAGGGAGCCCTATGCGGGACTCGATCCCAGGACTCCAGGATCATGACCCGAGCCGAAGGCAGTCGCCCAACCAACTGAGCCACCCAGTCACCCTCCTTTTCTTAACTTAATAGCTAATTATAATAATTTACTGTTTTGCTGGAAAATCATTGTCTTTTGAAAACATTTTTGTTTCATTTCATATTAAAAGCACAAGTTCTTGGTCTGAATTATGAGGAGAAAGCAATGATATCCTTCAGTATAAATAAACTGTGTTCTGTGTCTCCAACCTACAACATTATTTTAATTACTTACCAAAAATTATCTTTACTTTGAAAGGTAAGTATCTGCTTCCCTCGTATTATTTTTTTTTTATTTTTGATAAGGGCAGCATTTATCGGACATAAGCAAAACTGAAACACTACCATGGGAATACACTTAACATGGTTTGACTTGAAGGTAATAACTACAAACAATATGCATAAGTATTAGTTAAAGAATCATCTAGGCTGTTTTTTTTTTTTTAAACACAATAATCAAAACTAATTTCCTTCTACTTAAAATACTCTTTTCAATTAGGAATGCTATGGTCAAGTTAAACTTACCAAGATATTTTGTAAATTAAACTGTTGTCAGTGGGCACCTACCTGAATTATCTAAAGATGCTGTAGACAAGGACATCTAAAGGATATTAATTGTGAAGTGAATATTATAGAGGAAAATTTATAAATAAAAAGCCAAACACAGGCTCACATATGTGCAGGATATTGAGTTGGCAAACATAGTCATTGAGATCACCGGAAGACGGTACTAAAGAGACGATGAGAGTTCATATGAGCTCAAGGCAAGACTCAACTAGACACAGAATGCACCTCAAATATAGTAGTTTTCAGAGTTTTCTGATTACAGATGCTTTGCAGAATCATTGGATTTTAGAGGTGGAAGGAATCTTAAAGTTTTGCTAATTATTTTTTTTTTCATATATCTACTGTGTGATACATTTAGATATAGCCAGTCTAACATTTAGCACTTGTCTATGGGGAAATGAGAACAGTAAAGCAATGGGGGTGATTTTTTATCTGTCTCCATAGCTAAGTGTACTCATCCTATTCTGATATGATGCCCTTTTTGCATGTTTTTAATTTTATGCAGTCTTGTAGATGATAAATGTCTTTTGCTTTATAATCTTTTTAAAAAAAGTCTTTCTTAAAGACATAAAAGGTTATCTATCTTCTGTTAGGCTTCCATGATTTTTGTTTGCTTGTTGTTTTGTTGCATATCGTTGTATATTTTGCTAGCCTGCTGCTATCATGTACTCTGTTTAGGTGAAGAACGTCTAAGTCCACTCAGCTAATTAACTAAGAAGCCATGCTGCTGAATAGTTGGGTTTCGGTGTCAGAGAATTCCTCCTGGATAAATGTGTGAGCTGGATTTAAGCAAAGAGTTATAAGTCTAAGTATAAACATAGTAAAAGGAGTAGCGTAGAAGAAATCAGAAGCATAAGAAGAATAAAAGTAACAGTGCATGGTGTGGACTTGCTAGCCAGCAAAGGGGGCCATCAAGCTAGAGTGACAATAAAAGTGGAAAAAACAGATTGATGTCAAGAAACTGCCAAATCTCTATAACATATCAGGAATGAATTGCATCATTAAGAAATACATACTCAGAGGCTCACCTAATTGCTCTTTACCAGTACTAAATTTCCACAAATCAAGGAAATAATGATACTAGGCTGAAATCCGCTCTTTGATGGATGGATTTGTTGGTCAGTCTTCATTTTTGGGAGGGGGGAGCACTTGCTCAGGATTCTGATCAAATCAATGGACTCATTTCCCAAGAAAAAGTTTATTTGCTCGTGAATAAATTAGGTGCCTTCAAATGCAAGAATTTGACTAACTACGAAGGTTACATAGACCCCAGGTTACAGATCTTGCCTTGGATAAAGTATCGTCTTACTTTTCTTACTCCCAAATTGTTAGAATCTTGCATCTCAAAATCAGGAATTGTAAAGGGAACGAAGAGAAGGAATGATTATTTACTGCGTATGTACTCTTATATCCCGTCTGACTGGAGTAACTTGCTGTAGTCTTAATGTTTCCCTCGCTATTTCCCTAGCTATTAGATGTCTGCCACATTTCCCTTAATAGAAAGTGATCTCCACGTGCCCCGGAAAAGATAAATCTCAATGTAACCTCCTACTTCAGTGCAGTTTACCATGTCCTACATTAACCTTTGAATTTTTTAAATTCTTGTGAATTGCTCTCTCTGATGCCACAGTGCTTTCAGGGCTTTATTCATCAGTCTAAAGGCTTTTATTCTGAAAATTCTTAACCCAGTGCCCATCTGTTTTATGTGAAGCATAGACTGTTCCTACTAGGAGATGAGCGTGGAAAATCAGTGTGTTTAGCCCAAATCTAATCACAACTGGAAATTTTAATTTTACTTAATTATAAGTACCGCGTGCTAACCGATTGCACCACTGGAGCTGTAATTTTACTTAATTATAAAATAACATATGCTTATGGTGCACATATCAGAAAATAAAAAGCACATGTACAAACATTGCTTTTCCATCTAAAGAAAATATTTAATATTTATCCTGCTGTGTATTATTTCAAGCATATGTGTGTGTGTGTATACATATGTATATATAGGCATGTGTCTTTATATCATACTGTATATAATGCATTCAGCCTGCCTTTTTAAATTATTTATTTATTTGAGAGAGAGAGAGAGCATGGAGGGGCGGGGCAGAGGGAGAGGGAGAGAGAGAATCTCAAGCAGACTCCCTGATGAGTGCAGAGCTCAATGCGGGGCTCAGACTCAGGACCCCAAGATCACAACCTTAGCTAAAACCAAGAGTTGGACCCTCATCTGACTGAGCCACCAGGTGTCCCTTTTCAGCCTGCTTTTTAAATGTGATTTGTAATATACATCCTTCTTTGTGAATGAATGTATATATAATTGTTTTTAATGGCCTTATAGCATTTTACTGGATGAATAAATTGAGGTTATTTTTCAAAACAATCTCCTATTTTGGACATCAAGTCTTTTTGCAATTCTTGATGGTTCTCTTTTCCTGTGGTGTCTTTGTCTAGTTTTGGTATCAGGGTAATGTGTCCACATACAGTGAGTTTAGAAGAATTCCTTCTGTTTATGGAAGAGTTTGAGAAGGATTGGTATTCATTCAAATGTTTGGTAGGATGGACCAGTGAAGCCATCTGGTCCTGGACTTCTCTTTGTTGGGAGGTTTTTGATGAATGATTCTCTCCTTGCTAGTAATCATTCTGTTCAGATTTTCTGTTTCTTCATGATTCAGTTCTGTTAGGTTTGTATTTCTAGGAATCTGTCCGTTTCTTGCAGTCTTGTCCAGTTTGTTGACATCTAATTATTCTTAGTAGTCTCTTATGATCCTTTGTATTTCTGAGGTATCAGATGTGATATCTCCTTCTTGTTTCTAATTGTATTTATCTGAGTTCTCTCTTTCTCTCTCTCTCTTTTTTTTTTTTTTCTTGCTGTGTCCAGCTAAGGGTTGGCCAATTTTGTTAATCTTTTCAAAGAAAGCTTTTAGTTTTGTTGACCTTTTCTGTTATCTCTCTTATTCTCTATTTCATTTACTTCTGGTCTGATCTTTGTTATCTTCTCTCTGGTACTAACTTTGGGTTTCATTTGTTCTTTTTCTAGCTTGTTGAGGTGTAAAGTTATATTATTTGAGATTTTTCTGGTCTCTTGATGTAGACATTTATCCCTATGAACTTCCCTTTTAGAAGTCCTTTTCCTACATCTTCTAAATTGAGTACATTATATTTCAATTTTCAGTTGTCTCGTGGTATTTTTTTTTATATCTCTTTTTATTCTTTCTTTGGCCCATTGGTTATTCCGTAGCATGTACTTTAATCTCCATGTGCTTGTGAATTTTCCAGTTTTCTTCTTATAATTGATTTCTAGTTTCATACCATTGTGGTTGGAAAAGACACTTGATATGATTTCAACATTCTTGAATTTATTAAGGCTTTCTTTGTGGCCTCCCATATGACTGGTCATGGAGAATGTTCCATGGGCACTTGAGAAGAAGTATATTCTGCTGCTTTTGAATAGAATGTTCTGTATGTGTGTCTAAGTCCATCTGGTCTAATGCGTTGTTCAAGGCCGATGTTTCCTTATTGATTTTCTGTCTGAATGATCTATGTGTTGATGTAAGTGGGGCATTAAAGTCCTCCACTATTATTGTATTGCTGTCTGTCTCTCCCCTTAGTTCTGTTAATATTTACTCTATATATTTAGGTGTTCCTATGTTATGTGCATAAGTGTTTACAAATGTTATATCCTCTCACTGGATGACCTCTTTATCATTATGTAATGTCTTTCTTTGTTTCTTATTACAGTCTATGTTTTGGAATCTTTTTCTTTTTTTTCTGGTATAAATATACCTACCTCTGCATTCTCTTAGTTTCCTGACATGCATTTCTTTGAGTGGTTGCCAACATTCTTTGAGTTGTTCATTTTATGAATATAATGAATCATAACAAAAAATGTGAATGCTCTGAATAGCAAAACAGTCAATAATCAGGGTTTGACCCTAATAACAGCTGTCAAAACTTCATATTATTGTCACCAGGGTAGAATTTATTTTAGTACTTCTTAGGGGAAAATTGCCCTGGAAATATTTTGTGAGTGGAATTTTTTTCCACTGTGCTTTTCAAATACAATGATGCTTTTCTAAGTGCCTTAGCCCATTTGGGCTGCTATAATGAAATACCACAGACTGGATGGCTTAGAAACAACAGAAATTTATTTCTTGTAGTTCCAGAGGCTGAGTGTATGAAACCAGCAAGGTCAGGAGAGAGTCCTCTCCAGGTTGCAGACTTCTTATACTCTCACATGGTGGAAAAGGACTGGGATGCTCTCTGAGGCCTCTTTTATAAGGGTGTTAATCTCATCACCTAATCAACTGATTCATGTTGTTAAAGGGGAATAAGAAGTAGAGGATGAAATTCACCAGGTGTTAGAATTTCTGCCTCTTACCCTCATCTCCCCAAAATATATTTTATAAGTTGCATAATAAAGGGATGTTTGCCCTTTTGAAGCAGTACATTTTTAAATCATGCCTGAAGTTGAATGTTTTCTGCATTGAAACCTATGTGCCAGTCAGCTGAAGGCCCTACCTCCTAATACCATCTTACTGGGCGTTAGAATTTCCACATGTGAATTTTAAAGGGACAGAACATTCAGATCATTGCATAGGAATATTCTGATTTTACTCAAAGTTCTTTGGCTTATAAGGAAGGCACAAAAATGCCTCCAGATGAGCTCAAGTCAGTGGGTGAAGGGTATTAAGAATATCACCATAGAAATGAAAAATAATTTGATTTTAGCGATATTGCAAATTTATCAGGGACAGAGGAAACTACCTGTTCTTGGACCACGTGATCTCTAATCTCTACATTTCTCTGTGTATGTGTTGAGTTTTCTTCTTCCCGCAGATCAGGTTCCTTTGTGCACTTATAATTTTGTCCACCCATTTCTTTGGCTGTATGTAGCTTTGGCTCTTATTGATGTCCACCCAATTGCACCAGCTCCCTGTAAGCTTTTAATGCGGACTGACCACAGGCACTATGTCTTTTCTAATTGATGAGAGAGAGCACCTCAATACTCACTGGCTTGACTCAGTTAGAGACAGGGAGAAGGGCTTGGCCACATGGTAGATCCACGTTCATTTCCACCTGTTCTTTCTTCAGTGGTTGGGGAAAGTGTATTTCCCAGAGAAGGAATTTTAATCATGTTTTCTGTACTTTGTTCATTGAGGCCATAAACCATCTCTTAGTGGAAATGTTCAAACAGTTATTGCTGCATAGAACTAAATGAAAATTTAATGTAAAAAAAATTTTTTAAGATTCAATGTTAAGAAATAAAATAACAAATGATCTTTATGGAAATTTCTGAGGATTAAAATAAAATGTAAAGCTTCTCAAGCTTCCAATATTTGCATTTAACTAGAAAACTTCTATATGACAGTGTATACATAGGAGCTTTTGACAGTTTTCAAGCTTAGTCCATAAGTCTTGCCCTGATGGTCACTATTTTTGTATTCCCTATTTTTATTTCTATTTACTGAAGTTCCATAGATTTCCTTCAGGAAAAAGAGAAAGAGAGAGGGAGAATGTGAAAGTGTAAAATGAAGAGTTATGAATGATAAAACAACCAAAATATGTTGTCTGGCATGAAAAGTAGGTCTCAGTAATGAGGGAGCATCATATGAGATGTTTGAAATCCAAATGAGTGTCTCACTTGACCAGTATCCCCCCGTCACTATTGGGCATGGGATAGTAATGGTCATAATGACATTGATAATTAAAACAATAATAGAAAGAAAAATATCATTCTGGCATAGTTCTATTACACTTACTGAAAAACTCTGGGCAAACTTTTAAAAGCTTTGAACAGAGAGAAATCATGTTCATGGAAATCCCAAACATCGTACCTTCTCGTCTTCCAGACCCTAAGTGAGCAGCTGCGCATTTCACTTTGACTCTCGGCCCCCGGCCAGTGTCCATGTCACCACCGAGCTGCGCATGTTCCCTCCCATGGCCTGCTGGCCTCCACAGCCAACAGCATACCTGCATTATGAGCCTCTTGGTCCTCGCTTGGACTTTGGGACAATCTCCTAATAATCCTCTCACATTATGTCATGATTCAACCTGTTGTACATTCAGTGCCCCACACACATTTCTGATCCTGTCAGTAGATTCCTACTCTTTTATTATTTTTTAAAGATTTATTTATTTATTTGAGAGAGAGAGAGAGAGTGGGTAGAGAGGCAGAGGGAGAGAAACTCAAGTAAACTTCGTGCTGAGTGCAGAGTCCGACATGGGGCTCGATCCCATGACCCTGAGATCAGACCTGAGCTGAAACCAAGAGTGGAGGCTTCACTGTCTGCACCAGCCAGGGATCCCCTTCCTGGTACTCTTTTAAATCTATGCTTAGAAAGTACCTTTACCCTCTGCCATCAGTTGAATGTCATCTACTACAAAGAAATGCCTTAAATGCCACTTTCTATGTAAAAGACTTCTTCATGTTACACTGGTATGTAGTTTCTTGCTCTAAATTCTAAAACATTCAAAACTTCTTGACTTGCTTTATATTTATATTTATATCATATCAGTTTTATGGGATTTGCTTACCTCACAAGGATTGCATATTAATCCCAAACCACACTGAATTTTGAATTTAATAAATACAATTAAATAGACCAAATGTCCTTAATAGTTGCTTATGAAAAATTTCTCTAAATATTACATTATCCTAATTATATTTTCAAATTGGTACTTTCTCCTTTAGGCAACTTATGTCAATACATCATTTATTATGAAACTTTAATTTGTGAGGGACACTCATAATTCTGACCAGCCATTTCCTTTAAGTTTGTTTCATTATCTAAAACTAATTTCTACAACATACTGTGTCTTACTTCCTTTCACTGTCTTCCACTTGATTTGTGAAATAATGAAGATTTTTCATTTTGTAAAGGTAGTAAGTACATAGGAAGACAAATCATGACAAAATCCTTTCATTCCTATGAGGATTGAATAAAGTTGGCCTTTGCTTTAGGAAAAATAAAATCAAGTCTTACACGGGTTGGCTAAAAATCTGTTTTCACTTTAAACCAGAAGGCTCCCAAATAACATGATTTCTTGAGAAAACTCAGTTCCCCTTGGATTAAAGATGAAAGCTATAGTCAGCACTGTTCACATCAGTAAATTTCTTATAAAAACCTTACTTTGCATGTTAAATCCTTTTTATTTTTAAGATTTCTATTTATTTATTTGACAGAGAGAGAGACAGCGAGAGAGGGAACACAAGCAGGGGGAGTGGGAGAGGGAAAAGCAGTCTTCCCGCTGAGCAGGGAGCCCAATGTGGGGCTCAATCCCAGGACACTGGGATCATGACCTGAGCCAAAGGCAGACACTTAACCGACTGAGCCACCCAGGCACCCCTGCATGTTAAATCCTAAGTGATTGTCTGAAAAACTCATAATAAAATTTTTAGTTTTTGTCTTCTTTCAAATTACAAAATTCATGCATATTCATTGGAAAATTTTCTTTCCTTACTTTCTACTTTCAGACATACTCTTCAGAGATAATGTCCATCTACTGTTGGTATATATCATTTCAAAACCTTATGAAACCATATCAAAACCTAAGCATATCGAGACCCATACCCACATGTATGCTAACATACTTATATGCATTCAGATATTATGTTAAACATTCATTTTTAAAGTGGGAGAGTAGTTGGCATGTCTAGGTATATATGAAAGATAGTTGTTTTAAGTAATTAGCCCAAAACAATTTATACAGTTTTTTTTTTTTTTTTTCTTCTTCTTTATGTATGAAGCAATGTAAGAGAATTAGGGAAGATAAAACTGCCAGGACTTATTTTTGCCACCAGGTATGAAAGATAACCCAAAATTTCCCTATCAGATTCCTAAGCATTTTGTAGTCCCTAAACTCTCACTGACTTGTAGAACTGCACTTGATATATTTATGACCTTCTTATACAGCAGAATAGAATCCATTCCAAGGCAAGATTATAATGTGTTTTATATATGAGCTGCAGGGAATTCTAGCCTTCAATGTGATCCTTTATGTTTGGAATTTATTGCAAGCTAAGGCCTATCCACGCGACTCACATTTGCATAGGGAGCTGGCTGAGAGCGGCCAGAGTTCCAAGTGACCGGTTATGTCTGATTTATGGGCACGTCGCAGGACTAAGTAGGGGCTCAGTGCCCAGTGCATTTGATTCCCTTCTTGCAAAGATTGTGACCTCTCTTTCCCAGATCTACCACCTTCCCACTCAGTATAGCGCTAGAAGTTGAGAGGAAATGCTTTTATAGGTCTCTTGTAATGTTTAGAAGATAAATAACTTTAGAAGAACTTAATTCACCTGTCTTCTAAGGGGTGCGAAGGACTAACAGTACAAGTATTTGTTTTTTGTTTTATTTTGTTTTTTGTAGTTTTGATAGTTTTGGGGGGGGGGTTGTGGGGTTTTTTGTTGTTTGTTTTGTTTTTTATATTTGTGATGGATTTTGTGGGGTTTTTTGCTGTTTTTTGTTTTGTTTTGTTTTGTTTTACTTTACAATTGAAATATGCAGAAATTTCCTTAAAAATCTATTAAAGAAAACATTTTCAAACTCATAGTAAAAATGGAGAGAGCTAATCTTTTTAAATGATCTTTTTGCCTCAAGGTTGCAGATTTTCAGTGATGGGCTTGCTTTATAAGATAGTCCATTCTATTCTGTGCTGCTCTGGATTAATATAAACTCTCTACTTATATTGAAGAAAAAAAAAAAAGCTTTGTGATATTTTTTATTCATTGTTGTTATTTCTGCTCTCTGGGACTGCAATGAATCATATAATAGATCTTTTCAAAATAACCATTCAGATGTCTGGTGCATCTTGCATTTTTTAGCTTAAATATCCTCAGTTTTTATCACACTTTCTCAAGGTGTTCAGACTTCACATACTGTCTGCCCATAAAATGGTGCTAAATATAGTCCACCTATCACTGCATCTGATATTATTAATGAATATGAAGTTTGTATCACTGCCCCAGCAGTCCGTTTACAGTGTCCTGATACCAATGAGGTGAATTAAATTTATTATTGTAAAAATATATCATTATATAACCTGGCGTTCTGACATATTAAAATGATTTTGAATGTTGCCTTTCATCATTAAATGTATGATATATCCTTCTCAGCTTTGTGACATTCACAGATTTTTAATGCCTTCATTTATGTCAGTAATTAAAAGGGAAATGGGGTATATATTAGAACACAGAGCTATATTACCCTTCACCAGATACCTTCCTGCATATGTTAATGATTCTTAAATTTATTCTCTCTAGGTACATTTATTCAGTCAGGTACAAATGAATTAAAGTTACTTTTTCTTTCCTGGATGTAAAAATTACCTTGAGATTCAGCAAAGTTTGCTTCAGTTTAGATATAGTCTCTACAGCATTCTTCTCACTTAGAAACGCGGCCTAGTGACATTTTTAATGAACCTATCTTAGCCTCCGGGGATCATTGCTGTGTCCTTAAATCAGTTTCAATCCAAATATTTAATAAGTTATTTCATAATCCAAGATTATCAGTTTTTATTTTATAAATTCCATGTATTTTGCTTTCTTGGGAATTTAACTTTTTATAAATAAAAAAAATCACATCTGCTAGTTGTGCCTGGCACAGGGTAACCTTGGGTGATACCTACAGTGATCCTATTATACTGGTGTTTTTATCCCTATTTGTAGAGAGGAGCAAGCTAAGCGCTGAGAGATTTTGCTCCGAGTGTATTGTTAGTAGGTCACCATAACTGGCCGGAAGCCGCGTAATCTGACGTGAGGAGTGCACGATTATCTACTCAGGCACACAGTATGGTTACTGGGCAGACAGCCTTAGTCATGACAACACCACACGCCAGGCTTCATGGACCTCCCAGCCAGTGAAGGGAGGTGGACTGAAATCAATATGTAAAATGAGTGATATGCCAAGAGGCAGGGGAGAAATGCAATAAAGAAAAATAAACAGTGAGGGGAGAAGTTGGAAGGAGAGAGCCGACTGGGGACCTTGTCTTTCAGACGGGTGGCCAGAATACGTCATTCTGATAAAAGGATGTCTTTAGAGGGAAAATTTTGGAAGCTTGAAGAAGATTTAAAAACCGCAAGGGAATATTTTGTAGCATTAAACACTTTGACTAAGGGTCAAAGAGATGTAGTTTTGCATCCCAATTCTGAAACCTCTTTGCCGTGCGACCTGAGTTAATAAGTGCCCTTTGGAAGACAATTTTCACCTTCAGGAATTCATCATTAAAAAGGGGGCAAGTGGGCACGTATTTATGTACAGATTATTTATTGAAATATGGTTTATAATGATAAAAATTGGCAGCATAGAACATCTTATCAGTTTGTACTAAGATAAATTATGCTATAGACTCATGATGGAGTACCATTAAATCATGTGATACTGCATCATAGTATATACCAAAATGCTGTAATAAATCTGTATTTACAAACATGGGATGATTCACCGTGTGTGTGTGTGTGTGTGTGTGTGTGTGTGATACGTGTATATTTAGAAAAAGAAAGATTAGCAAATAAGCATTTAAATGTATAGAACGGGTAAGTTTGGTTGGATTGTGAACAGATTCTTCTTTTGATTACATTTTAATTTTTATCGGCTATAAACCTATATTTTAGCAAAAGTGTAAATGAGCATACATAGTATGCAGCCCCTCTTCCCCAAGGATTTTATCATTAACACATCGTTTTTACGGATTGCAAGTTCATATCATTGTTTTTTTACCTTCTGGAGGGACAGATTCCGTTCTTTCCCTCCATCTCTGCACTGGTTCTGTGATTGTGCTCATCACCGATCCTCCGGTGGTCCACATGCTTGTCGAGATCCTATGTTCTGAGACACAAATAAATTAAACAGTGAAATAATCACAAATGCCTTCTCTTGTCCTTAAAAGGGGGCAAATGGATCAATTTTTATACATTATTCTTATTCTAAAATGAGCAAGCATAGAACATTTTATGAAACAAGTGGGCTTTGACCGTAAGTGAGAAGCTTCTGTTTCAATGTTTTTCTTAACAAAAAGATGCAACTTCTGTATTGCAGCCCCCGATGAACATACACTCCATCGTGGTGCAAGTCCAGTGCATCAACAAGAAGGTGGGCACTGTGATCTACCATGAAGTTCGAATCGTGGTGAGGGACAGGAATGACAACTCGCCCACGTTCAAACACGAGAACTACTATGCCACCGTGAATGAGGTTGGTTTCCAGCTCCTCTTCCTTTGTGCCCTTTTTATTGATCTGTGTAGCTCACTGGATACTGTGCATGCCTTGAAGTGATGCTCCACAATAATAGGGTTAGCTGTTTAGAAATATCACCAAAAAATAAATAAAACATTTTAAGGAATAGTGCTTCAGAAGACATAAGATCTGGGTGACATCTGGTAAGATCTCAGGAATTCATTTTGCTATGGGCAAAACCTGATTTGCTTCTAATAATGACCAAAATGTCGGTATTTGTGATCGTCTTGGACAATTTCATGCCCAAATCCACATATAAGTTTACTGAGGCTCAACAGAAGCTATTTATTCTCATTGTAACTTGTTGAACTGATTGTTTTCCATATCTCTGAGGTGGTAGCAGGAATTAAATACTGGAAGAGAATATCTGAGGTTTTTTTAATTTAAAGTTATTTCCTTACTTTTTAGTTATTTTTTTAAAGATTTTGTTTATTTATTTGAGAGAGGGAGTGTGAGAGAGCACGAGAGTGGGGGCCAGAGGGTGAGGGAGAAACAAGCTCCCCACTGAGCAGAGAGCCCAGTGTAGGACTTGATCTCAGGACCCTGAGATCATGACCTGAGCCGAAGGCAGATGCTTAACCGACTGAATCACCCAGGTGCCCCAAGTTGTTTCCTTAATTTTAAAATCAAGTTCTAGTATATGCAAATATTTAAATATAAGTCACAACTCAATTCTTATGCTGATTAAATAATTTTTAAAAAATTTAAGTATTACTGCTTTCACTAGAATGTGCTTTTTTGTTGTTTGGCTTTCTTTTGTTTTTCCCTTTGAGCCAAAATCCATGGGCCAAGAAGCCCTTTTATGCTATTAAAACAACCACAAAAACAAAAAACAAAAACCCAGTGGTTACTCTGCTAATTTTTTGTTATTCCGCTATGAAAATATTTCTAATGTATCTCTGGTATCAAAAGCTATTATGCATATTTTAGACACATAAAAAATGAACCACATTTTTAATAGTCCATATTTTAGAAGATTATTTTTACCTCCCAGGTGTTTTTTTCTTTAAAACTTAAAAACTATGTGCCTGCTTTATAGGAGGAATGTGTACTTGGGGCATTATACACAGCATTGGGGCTTTAACCTCTACACACTTGCTTTTTCAAATTATTTAAAATGTATCTTATTTATCTCAACATTCTTCTATTCAAAAAAATTGAAGAAATGATGTTTCTTATAGCATAAGCCTTTGTAGATTGAATTACTAAAAAAAAAAAAAAAAAAAAAAAAGCCATAAATTCTTTCTTTAGGGTTCACAGGACAAGCTTACTGGTCAAAGTTAACTTTTTTTTTTTTAATTTTTTTATTCTTATGTTAATCCCCATACATTACATCATTAGTTTTAGATGTAGTGTTCCATGATTCATTGTTTGTGCATAACACCCAGTGCTCCATGCAGACTGTGCCCTCTTCAATACCCATCACCAGGCTAACCCATCCTCCCACCCCCTCCCCTCTATAACCCTCAGTTTGTTTTTTGGAGTCCATCGTCTCTCATGGTTCGTCTACCCCTCCGATTTCCCCCCCTTCATTCTTCCCCTCCTGCTACCTTCTTCTTCTTCTTCTTTTTTTTTTTTCTTAACATATATTGCATTATTTGTTTCAGAGGTACAGATCTGAGATTCAACAGTCTGGCACAATTCACAGCGCTTATCAGAGCACATACCCTCTCGAGTGTCTATCACCCAGTCACCCCCTCCCTCCCCCCCCACCCCCCACTCCAGCAACCCTCAGTTTGTTTCCTGAGATTAAGAATTCCTCATATCAGTGAGGTCATATGATACATGTCTTTCTCTGTTTGACTTATTTCACTCAACATAATACCCTCCAGTTCCATCCACATCATTGCAAATGGCAAGATCTCATTCATTTTGATGGCTGCATAATATTCCATTGTGTATATATACCACATCTTCGTTATCCATTCATCTGTCGATGGACATCTTGGCTCTTTCCACAGTTTGGCTATTGTGGACATTGCTGCTATCAACATCGGGGTGCACGTACCCTGTCTCACATAGAGGTCTTTCAACCGTTTGGAGTCTATTTTTGTGTGTGGTGTAAGGAAATGGTCCAGTTTCATTCTTCTGCATGTGGTTATCCAATTTTCCCAACAACATTTGTTGAAGAGACTGTCTTTTTTCCATTGGACATTCTTTCCTGCTTTGTCAAAGATGAGTTGACCATAGAGTTGAGGGTGCATTTCTGGGCTCTCTATTCTGTTCCATTGATCTATGTGCCTGTTTTTGTGCCATTACCATACTGTCTTGATGATGACAGCTTTGTAATAGAGCTTGAAGTCTGGAATTGTGATGCCGCCAGCTTTGCTTTTCTTTTTCAACATTCCTCTGGCTATGTGGGGTCTTTTCTGGTTCCATAAGAATTTTAGGATTATTTGTTCCATTTCTTTGAAAAAACTGGATGGTATTTTGATGGGGATTGCATTGAATGTGTAGATTGCTCTAGGTAGCACTGACATCTTCACAATATTTGTTCTTCCAATCCATGAGCATGGAACGTTTTTCCATTTCTTTGTGTCTTCCTCAATTTCGTTCATGAGTATTTTATAGTTTTCTGAGTACAGATCCTTTGCCTCTTTGGTTAGATTTATTCCTAGGTATCTTATGGTTTTGGGTGCAATTGTAAATGGGATCAACTCCTTAATTTCTCTTTCTTCTGTCTTGTTGTTGGTGTATAGGAATGCCACTGACTTCTGTGCATTGATTTTATATCCTGCCACTTTACTGAATTCCTGTATGAGTTCTAGCAGTTTTGGGGTGGAGTCTTTGCGGTTTTCCACATAAAGTATCATATCATCTGCAAAGAGTGAGAGTTTAACTTCTTCTTTGCCGATTTGGATGCCTTTGATTTCTTTTTGTTGTCTGATGGCTGTGGCTAGGACTTCCAATACTATGTTGAATAGCAGTGGTGATAGTGGACATCCCTGCCGCATTCCTGACCTTAGGGGGAAAGCTCTCAGTTTTTCCCCATTGAGAATGATATTCGCTGTAGGTTTTTCATAGATGGCTTTTATGATATTGAGGTATGTACCCTCTATGCCTATGCTCTGAAGAGTTTTGATCAAGAAAGGATGCTGTACTTTGTCACATGCTTTTTCTGCATCTATTGAGAGGATCATATGATTCTTGTTCTTTCTTTTGTTAATGTATTGTATCACATTGATTGATTTGTGGATGTTGAACCAACCTTGCAGCCCAGGGATAAATCCCACCTGGTCATGGTGAAAAATCCTTTTAATGTACTGTTGGAGCCTATGGCTAGTATTTTGGTGAGAATTTTTGCATCCATGTTCATCAAGGATATTGGTCTGTAATTCTCCATTTTGATGGGGTCTTTGTCTGGTTTTGGGATCAAGGTAATGGTGGCCTCATAACATGAGTTTGGAAGTTTTCCTTCCATTTCTATTTTTTGGAACAGTTTCAGAAGAATAGGTATAAATTCTTCTTTATATGTTTGGTAGAATTCCCTTGGGAAGCCATCCGGCCCTGGGCTTTTGTGTTTTGGGAGATTTTTGATGACTGCTTCAATTTCCTTAGTGGTTATAGGTCTGTTCAGGTTTTCTATTTCTTCCTGGTTCAGTTTGGTAGTTGATATATCTCTAGGAATGCATCTAGTTCTTCCAGGTTATTGAATTTGCTGGCATACAGTTGCTCATAATATATTCTTATAATTGTTTGTATTTCTTTGGTGTTGGTTGTGATCTCTTTCATTCATGATTTTGTTGATTTGGGTCATTTCTCTTTTCTGTTTGATAAGTCTGGCCAGGGGTTTATCAATCTTGTTAATTCTTTCAAAGAACCAGCTCCTAGTTTCGTTGATCTCTTCTACTGTTCTTGTGGTTTCTCATTCATTGATTTCTGCTCTGATCTTTATTAATTCTCTTCTCCTGCTGGGTTTAGGCTTTATTTGCTGTTCTTTCTCTAGCTCTTTTAGATGTAGGGTTAGGTTGTGTATTTGAGACCTTTCTTGTTTCTTGAGAAAGGCTTGTATTGCTATATACTTTCCTCTCAGGACTCCCTTTGCTGCATCCCAAAGACTTTGAACAGTTGTGTTTTCATTTTCATTGGTTTCCATGAATTTTTTTAATTCTTCTTTAATTTCCTGGTTGACCCATTCATTCTTCAGTAGGATGCTCTTTAGCCTCCATGTATTTGAGTTCTTTCCAACTTTCCTCTTGTGATTGAGTTCTAGTTTCAAAGCATTGTGGTCTGAAAATAGGCAGGGAATGATCCCAATCTTTTGGTGCCAGTTGAGACCTGATTTATGACCTAGGATGGGATCGATTCTGGAGAATGTTCCGTGGGCACTAGAGAAGAATGTGTATTCCGTTGCTTTGGGATGGAATGTTCTGAATATGTCTGTGAAGTCCATTTGGTCCAGTGTGTCATTTAAAGTCTTTATTTCCTTGTTGATCTTTTGCTTAGACGATCTGTCCATTTCAGTGAGGGGGGTGTTAAAGTGCCCCACTATTATTGTATTGTTGTCGATGTGTTTCTTTGCTTTTGTTATTAATTGCCTTATATAATTGGCTGCTCCCATGTTAGGGCCATAGATATTTATAATTGTTAGATCTTCTTGTTGGATAGACCCTTTAAGTAGGATAGAGTGTCCTTCCTCATCTCTTATTACAGTCTTTGGTTTAAAATCTAATTTGTCTGATATAAGGATTGTCACCCCAGCTTTCTTGTGGTGTCCATTAGCATGGTAAATGGTTTTCCACCCCCTCACTTTCAACCTGGGAGTGTCTTTGGGTCTAAAATGAGTCTCTTGCAGACAGCATATTGATGGGTCTTGTTTTTTAATCCAATCTGATAGCCTGTGTCTTTTGATTGGGGCATTTAGCCCATTTATATTTCATTACTATTGAAAGATACGAATTTAGTGCCATTGTATTGCCTGTAAGGTGACTGTTACTGTATATTGTCTGTGTTCCTTTCTGGTCTATGTTGCTTTTAGGCCCTGTCTTTGCTTAGAGGACCCCTTTCAAGATTTCTTGTAGGGCTGGTTTTGTGTTTGCAAATTCCTTTAGTTTTTGTTTGTCCTGGAAGCTTTTTATCTCTCCTTCAATTTTCAATGACAGCCTAGCTGGATATAGTATTCTTGGCTGAATATTTTTCTCATTTAGTGCTCTGAAGATATCCTGCCAGTCCTTTCTGGCCTGCCAGGTCTCTGTGGATAGGTCTGTTGCCAATCTAATGTTTCTACCATTGTAGGTTACATATCTCTTCTCCCGAGCTGCTTTCAGGATTTTCTCTTTGTCTATGAGACTCATAAGTTTTACTATTAGATGGCAGGGTGTTGACCCTTTTTTATTGATTTTGAGAGGGGGTTCTCTGTGCCTCCAGGATTTTCATGCCTGTTTCCTTCCCCAAATTACGAAATTTCTCTGCTATAATTTGCTCCATTGTACCTTCTGCCCCTCTCTCTCTTTCTTCTTCTTCTGGGATCCCAATTATTTTAATGTTGTTTCGTCTTATGGTATCGCTTATCTCTCGAATTCTGCCCTCATGATCCAGTAGTTGTTTATCTCTCTTTTTCTCAGCTTCTTTATTTTCCATCATTTGGTCTTCTATATCACTGATTCTCTCTTCTGCCTCATTTATCCTAGCAGTTAGTGCCCCCATTTTTGATTGCACCTCATTAATAGCCTTTTTGATTTCTACTTGGTTAGATTTTAGTTCTTTTATTTCTCCAGAAAGGGTTTCTCTAATGACTTCCATGCTTTTCTCAAGCCCAACTAGTATCTTTATAGTGATGATTCTGAACTCTAGATCTGACATCGTACTAATGTCCGTATTGAGTAAGTCCCTGGCAGTCGGTACTACCTCTTGTTCTTTTTGTTGAGGTGATTTTTTCCGTCTTGTCATTTTGTGCAGAGGAGAATAGATTAATGAGAGATCAAAATGCTAGCAGAGTAACAACGTCCCCAGAAAATATACTCTAAACAAATCAGAAAAGATCTGAAACAGTGGGAAAAGATAGGGAAAGAGAGAAAAAAAAAGAAAAAGATAAAGATAAAAACAAACAAAAACAAAACAAAACAACAACAACAAAAAACCAGAATGTGATCAAATATGATCAGGCTGCTATATAGATCAGTGCCACACACTGGATTTTGGGTGTATTTTGGTCTGTTAGAAGAAAGTGCCTCCCAAAATTTTAAAGAAAGAAAAACTTATATATGTACACAAATAAGGGTTGATATGATGAAGGGATGGAATATGAATGTAAAGATGGAAATTATAAAAAAATTTATAACAGGAATTGATAAGAAGTTGTTTGAAAAAAGAAAGAAGGGATTTAAAAAAAGAAAAAAAAAAGGAGAGAATGTGATCAGGCAGGGGAGTAGAAAAAAACCATATACTAGAGATTTAGGGTATATTTTGATCTGTTAGAAGAAACTATCTCAAAATTTTAAAGAGAGAACAACTTATATATATATATATGCCAAAAATACGGGTAACTACTATGAAGGGATAGAATATGACTCTAAAAATGAAAAATAAAAATGTTTTTTAAATAAGGGATTGATAAGTTGTTGGTTGAAAAAGGGAAAAAGAAAAATTCAAAAAAAAAAAAGAAAAAGAAAAAATGACAGTTAAAAAAACAATTAACTTTGAAAGACTACAGAATCATGGTAAAAAAGCGATGAATTCTATGTGTAGTATTCCCCTAGCGCTGGAGTTCTGTCGTTCTCATTGATTGGTAAACTTGGTCTTGGCTGGCTGTTCTCGCTGATCTTCTGGGGGATGGGCCTGTTGCCGTGGTTCCCAAATGTCTTTCCTGGAGGCGGAATTGCCCCACCCTTGCCCCCTCCCGGCTAAGTAATCTGCTTGGGTTTGCTCTCCGGGACTTTTGTTCCCTGGGAGCTTTCCGTACAGCTTTGGAGGCGGAGAGTGAAAATGGCGGCGTCCCAATCTCCGCCCTGGAGGAGCTGAGAACTTGGGGCCCCGCTCCTCAGTGAGCCCCCAGAGAAAAGCAGTCAGTCACTCCCGTCTCCCTGGTCTCCGGCTGCACTCCGTGCTCACCCGGTCTGTGACCGCGCATTTCTATCTCTGGCACTCGACCCCGGGTGGAATCTCCAAACCCAGCAGATCCCTGCAGTGCGCTCCCGCGCTGGTCCTCCCGGGGGAGGAAGGTGAGTCTCCCTGGATCTGCCGCTTGTTGGGTCCCTGCTGGAGGAGCAGGGGCCCGACTGTGCCACGGATCACGGTTTATGACAACCCTGAGCTGAGAGCCCGCGCCTGGGCTCCGCCTGTGCAGCTGGCTTCCCTGCTCCGTTACCTGGGAGCTCTGCCACCCTCAGGCACCCCCGGTCTTTCTGTGACCCCGAGGGTCCTGAGACCACACTGTCCTGTGCTGGTTCCACCCCCCGCTTAGCCACCAGAGTGACGTCCCTCAGCAGAGCAGACTTTTAGAAGTTCCAATTTTGTGCTCTGCGGCTCTATCACTTGCCAGAAGCCGCCGATGGAGGCCCCTCCCCCACCGTCTGTCCCCCCAAATATCACCTCTGGTTCATTTCTCCGCACGTCCTACCTTCCAGAAAGTGGTCGCTTTTCTGATGAGAGAGTTGTTGCTCTTCTTTTCTTCGATCTCCTGTTGAGTTTGTAGGTGTTCAGAATGGTTTGATCCCTATCCAGCTGAATTCCTGAGAGGAGATGAAATCCAGGTCTCCTACTCCTCCGCCATCTTGCTCCGCCCTCCAAAGTTAACTCTTTTGAGCTGCTTTTATTTAACAGGTTTCTGCTAAAACAGACAGATGCTAATTAATGTAATTAACCGTGTTACATGATTAATTATTTTAGCATCTGAAATAGACTCTTGGAACGGGATTTTGCTTTGTTTGTGTGAATGCTGACTTCATCTGTGATTAAGCTGGTATCCGATGAATTATCTCAGGCAGCAGATCTCATAGTAAAACCCATGCTTGCACCTCATTTAACAGTTCCTGGAGCCCCGTCTTTAGTTCCTTTTTTGTGAAGAAATTTACAATGTTCAGTTTGAGTCTCAGAGTGCCCCATGTGATCTGACTACTTCTGCTCCTCCACCACCAACGTTCTCAGCCCCTTGCTGAAAAATAACCTTTTCAAGTACTATTTTAAACTGATCACTCCCCTATTCAGAAATTGGGTAAAATTTCTCATTGTTTTCTGGAAAAAGGTCATCTGTCTCCACGGGCTGACTTTCAAGGCCTTCCATAATCTGACCTTTCCTCAGTGTGTTTTTAGCGTGAGGTTCTCTCTGTTACCGCCTTCCTGTCCAGCTTAATTTCCGCCAGTCTCCCAAACATTTCCATTTCTAGGGCTACGCTCACACCATGCATTGTACTTATAACCAGACCCTCCCTACTTTTCAAGTCTCCCATTTTTATTCATCTTTTCAAGCTTCACTCAAGACCGATTTCCATGTCCTATTTCCAAAGTCATCCCTGACTGCTCACGGTCACTGATGGTCGGTCCATCCAGACTCTAAACTTCTACAGCCTCTGCATAAATGTCAATTGGAGTGATACAAATTTACAGAAAAGTTAAACCTTTTATCTTAAACGTTATTTGGTGAAGCCCAGGTCTCTTCGCAAAGCTGCTCATATAGGGTTCTCTCTCACACATTTCCCTAAAGTCCACCGAGGCCATTCGACTACACGGATTTGATGGCTGTACCTTCTGTGGTTTGATCTGAGAACATGTGTCGTCGATGGTCATACCCCCCATTTAGTTTTGCTCAGACTCTTTTATATGTAATTGCTTGGAAAGAACCAAAAGTTTCTTTAAACCATGAAATATAATCACAAGAAAAAACATGAGATTTAGCTATTTTTCTCATCCTTCAGTTATCTGAGTAGATCATCCATAGGTCTTAGTGTAATTGGCTTGTATGTGTCTCTACAGACATGCACATGCTGCAGTTTTGTGCACACATATGTACATGTGTGTGTATGTATTTATGTGTGTGCATATGTTCACTCATATATATCATATAAATCCTGCACATGCATAAA
>NC_058408.1:71987537-72014259 GCF_002201575.2 Neomonachus schauinslandi
ACTCATATATATCATATAAATCCTGCACATGCATAAATATAAATATAAGTATAATAAATATAATATATATATGTATATATATGTATATACAAATATGTATATATATATGTATGTATATATGTATGCTATATACATATATATGTATATATGTGTATATATATACATATATATGTATATATGTGTATATATATACATATATATGTATATATGTATCCCTGTCTCCTACAACTACAATTCTGCCTGGCTGCCTATAAAATTAAATTATATTACATTTTTTTTTTTTTAAAGATTTTATTTATTTATTTGACAGAGAGAGAGATCACAAGTAGGCAGACAGGCAGGCAGAGGGAGAGGGAGAAGCAGGCTCCCTGCTGAGCACAGAGCCTGATGCGGGACTCGATCCCAGGACCCTGGGATCATGACCTGAGCCGAAGGCAGATGCTTAACCATCTGACCCACCCAGGCGTCCCTAAATTAGATTACATTAAATAGATTTTACCACATGCAAGATGGCAAGATATTTTCCATGAAATTTCTCCTTTCAGTATAAGACATACAGTTAATACAGTTAAGATGAGAAGGATCTAAATGTTTCTCAAAAAAATTTAAAAATCACTCACAGTTTAATAGATTGTTGATGTCAAAATATTTTACACTTCATTAAAATCCAAAAGACAGGTATAAAGTCATTACCACAGATTTATGAAAGAAGTTTCCAGAACTAAAGTCCTGATGACTCACTGTCCTTATTCACCCTGAGAAAACAGACACCAGGAGGAAGAGTAAGAATTGGCTGGGTTACGTGGTGAACTGGTCACAAAGTTGGGAATAAAACCCAAGCCCTTGATTTGATCGTTTCTGCACTACTTACTGATAGATGTCTATATGCTGAATTATCACCACTTTCATGTAACTGATTTTAGAAATAAATGTTAGGGATTATGCTTATGGTATTATATCATAATATTATAATCACAATCAGTACTTTATTTTCTACATGAAATTCTTTACTTATTCTAAGCATCATGTCAATTTTTAAAATTGGATATATTTTTTATGTTGTATATCCCATGGTTGAGATATATATATGTGTGTGTGTGTGTATATATGTATATATATACACACACACACACATATATACATACACACACATGCAGCTGAAATTTAAGAAATAGTTAACCTGTGAAAAGGATGAATAGCCTGACCATCACAATTTTGCACTAGCAGCAAATATGTCACTGGAATTATGTATGTGTTCTAGATGAAAGGTTAGCACATTTTCCTTGAAGGACCAGATGGTAAATATTTTAGCCCCATGAGCTGTCCTATTCCTGTTCCAACTACTCAACTCTGCCATTACAGTGTGGAAGGCTATCCAAAGTCCTGGGTTAAGAATTCTGTGGTTAAGAAAATGTCCCACATCTTAGCTTTGTGTAGGTTAGATTAGTGTTTTGAAGTACATCTTCCTATGCCTCAGTTTTCATGCTCAGCAAGCAGGTTCTTGCACTTGATGGACAACATTCATGGAAGGAAAATCCCATACGTCCAGAGTTACAGGTCTGTCCTTCCATTCCCCACTTCCTTTTTGCTTGGATCCCATGTTAGAGCGTTGTTGTTGTTGTTTTTTAATATTGAGTTATTTTATTTGTTATAGTCTTATTATGCCTTTAAAATATTTTATAATCAGTTTAAGAAAAACAGTGAGCAAAATATCTGCAAATGGAAAAATTAGTGAAAACATGAAATGTATTTCAAATATTTCACATTACTATCAAAATGAGGACTGTTAAATGAAATGTTATATATTATGAGCCTTTTTTTTTTTTTAAGATTTTATTTACTTATTTGAGAGAGAGAGAATGAGAGACAGAGAGCACGAGAGGGAAGGGGATCAGAGGGAGAAGCAGACCCCCCGCTGAGCAGGGAGCCCGATGCGGAACTCGATCCCGGGACTCCAGGATCATGACCTGAGCCGAAGGCAGTCGCTTAACCAACTGAGCCACCCAGGCGCCCATATTATGAGCCTATTTTAAGTCATGTAACGATGCATTAAATGTCAGTCTTTTTTACTCTTTGTAAATATGTTCTTCTATTTGTGTTTCAAAAATTTACCAAAATATTAATGCCTGTATCTAAGTACCGAGCAGGAATTACAGCA
The DNA here is from genome assembly GCF_002201575.2 of Neomonachus schauinslandi. Classification (NCBI taxonomy): domain Eukaryota; kingdom Metazoa; phylum Chordata; class Mammalia; order Carnivora; family Phocidae; genus Neomonachus; species Neomonachus schauinslandi. The sequence continues at coordinate 71,989,696 of NC_058408.1, forward strand.
AGTTTATAATTCCTTGTTTGTGAGCAGGACATCAAACATTGCAAGTATTTTTTTTTTTCTTTCCGAGTAATTGGAGACTCTCAATTAATTTTGGACAATTGTATCATTAAGTAATTAGTTTAGTTGGTTTGAAGGATAGATTGCACAGTCTAATTGTAGCTGATGGTTCTTAAGCAATTTTTTGAAGATAAATATATTTCTGGCTGTGATGTTTCTAATAACACATGCATCTCATCCCCCAAAATTACTTTTGACATAAAAAGCAAACAAGAGCAAGTCAAGGCAGACATTTAAGCCTGCAAAGAAATAATCTCAAAATTATATAGAGGTTATATTTGTCCTGGTCTTTAATGATCTCTTCACAGTTGGTGTACTTTTTTTAGTCAATAGTAATTTGTTCTTTTTATCGCCTTAAATATCATCTTAAATGTACTTAGCTGCTGTGACATGATGTGTTTTATTAGAGATAATTTGTTGGCAGTTTCTGGAAGAATATTCTCTTGCAATCTCTTAATAGGTGGATAGTTTATGGTCTCTTAGAAGGAAGGAAGGAAGGAAGGAAGAAAGAAAGGAAAGAAAGGGGGGAAGGAATTTAAATTTTGAGTTATTTTAGGCCTGTAATTTTCAATTTAGGTGGCTTTTCAGCTTTTCAGTTAGATAGCTTAGATTTTCTTTTACTTCGCTTTGAAAATGTGCTGACTGCAAAACGTTTTGTAATTCATAATAGGTTAAAAGGTATGCATGATTTCTTTGTATTAGGTACGGTGCTTTACTGCAGTGACATTTTCTATCCTTTTACTCAAATTGAGTCTAATTGTAATCTTACAGCTTCAGAAGGGGAAGCACTTAGTTCAAAATGCAGCTTTCTACAAAATGTGCCTTTCTTCAGATTTCACTAGTCTCTGTGTTGTTTAGGTCAATAATGCTTTACCACTTTGTAGTTTTTTTTAATTGATTTGGTTAGATTATTTACTTAGGTTCAAATATCAATACAGATATATATACAGTTTCTAAAAATTATAATGAACAAAATGCATTCTCTTACTTTGTTATTTTCTTCCTATATTTATTGTAATGATTTAATCCTGTATTAATTCCTTAAAACAATTTTTTTTGTTATTTAGTCCTTTGTGGTTTCTTAAATAATTTGCTTAAACAAATACAATAAATAATTGTGTTACTGTTTCTCTATTCCACTAAATACTTTAGGCATAAGGATCTCACTTCTAATAAATTTTAAACCAACATCTTTGCTTTGGATATTACTTTTAAAATGTAAAATTTGTATGTGTGATAAAATTGCCTTATGTGAGGACAACAGTGGTTGAGCTAGAGCTCTAGAACTATGGGTCATTTTTTTAAAATTTGTGATTTCTGAAATGTTCATCATGAAGTAATGTTTTGCCTATGGTATGTACAAATTCCTAAGAGTAATATCTTAATATAAAATAATTTGTTAAAGTGGAGACTTCACATTAAGTTCAAAGATCTGCTTTTTTGTTTCTAATCAGTGTTAAGTGATAGCAGGACAGCCTTTTGAGAGTCCTATTTTTAGGTAAACTGTAGTCCAACAGGTAAAATATGGCCAACCACCTACCTGCTTTCGTATGGCCTCTGCAAGTTCAGTGTCCATGAGTACAATTTTATTACAACACAACCATGCCCATTCTTCATGTATTGTCGATGTGCCACGAGCAGAGCTGAGTAGTTGTGTGACCGAACCAACGTGAGTCGGCCCCTTGGTGAGTCAGAAACAGCACTGGGTGCGTGGAGCAGTCGCGCAAAGTCAACTTCATTTGCAGCAAATGAGATTATGGGGAATAGCTTCCAAAGTTGGGACTCCTCAAGTTCCTTTTATTTAGGGTTAGGATGAATATTTAGATAGGGAAGCCTCCTCATCATATGTACAGGTGGGCATGGCTCATGCATCTTAAGGAAACCTGCCTATACACACATTGCCTATTGTGTAAATGAGGCTTGTGTTCCTCCTTGGGCGGAGATTTTTTGGTTTTGTGATGAGGTAAACATAGTTGTCGGTCATTCTAGAGGTCATTCCATCATCCCTTTGTGCAGGCATGAGTCAGGTGTTAAGCTCAAACTGGTCCGGGTGGTCTGGAGCAGCTAGATTTAAGTTTTTTTTTTTAAGATTATTTATTTATTTATTTGACAGAGAGAGACACAGCGAGAGAGGGAACACAAGCAGGGGGGAGTGGGAGAGGGAGAAGCAGGCTTCCCGGGGAGCAGGTAGCCCGATGTGGGACTTGATTCCAGGACTCTGGGATCATGACCTGAGCCGAAGGCAGATGCTTAACGACTGAGCCACCCAGACACCCCTGGAGCAGCTAGATTTAAGAAGAAGCTCATTTGTGGTAAAGTTTTTAAAAAAACAAAAAAGAGCTTCCCGGATTATTGTGATAAATTACTTAAATTACACAACAGTGATGACAAGAAAAGAAATCCACTTTTTTTTTTTTTTTGACTTGGCAAATATGAGCTGTGAGAATTATAGTCCTTTTTACATAGCCCTTGGGGGAAAACACATATTTATGTGAATTACTGCTCTTTTTACATAACTATAAGGGGAAATTATGTATTTATTCAAGTATGACTATTATACCACTTGAGAACCTTTACCCTACTTTTCATGTCCCAGAAAAACTAATGTCATATTGATTAAGTAATATTAATTATTCCCCTTTGACCAAATGTCCTTTTTTTTATTTCCTCTACAAGATTTTCCTGCATGCACAGCTTTGTAAGGCTCAATGTCAAGGGTCCCAAGAGCATCACATCAATTTATTAAATCTGTGTTTGATCAAGTTCTTTAGATTATTAATAATAGGAAACTTTAAAGGATGTTTCATAAATCTAAATTTAAAATGTCATTTATAATTTAGGAAGGTGAAGGTTTACAGTTGAAATTACCTTGGGTTTAAGGAAAAATCAAGTTGTTTCATAATTATTGACATTAATAATACATCATAAATCATGGCTGGTTAACAGCTTAAACGTCTATAAAGTTTAGATTTATAATAATTCTAGTATTTCTTTTTACTTTTGTATTATTAGGCATACTCATTAAAAAGTAACTTAACACCAGATTGATTTTAAATTTATTCATATCCAAAATTTGTTTGCAGTAAGATTTCTACGCAGGTCTCCTTGCCAATTGAGTGGCATCATTTCTCCTGACACTGAATTGAATAAGGATGGATTACAATGATAATGGTAGATTCATTCTACCATTCTACCAGATAATTCATGACAGTTGTCATTTATTAAGTACATTTATTAATGCTAAATGTTTTCCATGAAGCATCTCAAATGAGACCTCTCTGCATCTACACACGGACTCACATCATGTATGTGTGCTGCAGAAAATATAGAACCAGAGGACCATGTATTTACTTGTCCAAGACCTCACTGCTAGTGAGTGGCAGCTCTAAGCCAAAAACCGAGGCAGCCTGACTCCACAACTGAGTGCTTTATCACCGCGCTGTACAGATGCATCAGGCAAGAGAGTGGTAAAGCTCAGATATGTCAAGACAGCACCATGCAATTTTGAAAATTTGTATTCCTTCCCCATGTCTTAAAATAAGGTTTCAGAAAGAGTAAGGTGTATGTAAGACCAATAATATGAATAGTACTAATACTAATTGGAAAAATGTTACACTTGCTTGTTGGGTCTGAAGACCTAAATAACATTTTAGTAGAAGTAATGGAACAGCATATAACCCACATCCAGTTTCCCCTATGCTAACAGATTTTGTTAGTATGGTACATTTTTAAACAACTAATGAACCAACAATGAAATATTATTATTAACTCAAATCCATATTTTATTTGGATTTCCTTAGTTTTTGCCTAATGTCCTTATTCTTGTTCCAGGACCCAATCTAGGATACCATATTACTTTTAGGTATTATATGTCTTTAGTCTTCTCTAGACTGTGGCAATTTTTTACTTTTATTGGTTTTGATCACCTTGACAGTTGTGAGGAGCACTGATCAGATAATCTTCCTTTCTAATAGGTAGATAGATAGATAGATAGATGTGTGTGTATATATATTGCTTATGTGTATAATGCCATATAATCATATGCATAATATATATTGTATATCATATATAGATCTATAGACCCCATTTAATTTTTGCTGATTTTCACAATAAAGTCCTTTATAGATCAAAGGCTCTATCTAGGATCAAACATTGCATTTAGTTGCCATGTGTTTGTAATCTCAATCTTAGGTCCTTAGTATTCCCTTGCCTTTAATGACCTTAATAATTTTCATGAGTGGGGCAGTTTTATAGAATATTTCTCAATTCGCATGTACCTGATATTTCTTCATGATTATAAATTTTGTTTAGGAATACCACAAAGGTAATATGTGTTTTTCATAGCACATAATAAGAAAGACACACAATATCAGTGTGTCCCATTACTGGTAATTGTAGCCTCTTCAAACCTTTACCCAACATTTTTATTAGTGATTTGTGAAGGATTAATTTGTTGAAAAACCTTGGGTGAAAATGTAAATCACTGTGGTTGGATATATTTTCTTTTTCTTCTCTTTGCCCCTTGAGCATTTATTGAGTGCTTTTTCAGGCATGAAGCAATAAGTTTTGATCATGAATGAAGAGGTTAGCATAATAAAAAGGCAAATTTGGGAATTTATGAAATAATTTGCTTGCTGAGAATCTGCCTATTTTCAATCGCAATAATAATATGAGTTTTTCTAAAATGCAGACACTAGTTTAGTTTAATTTCTTTTTCTTTCTGTAAATATCTCAAAACTATTTTTTCCTTAGGGTGAAACATAATTTATCTTTGATGGAATACATCATCCAAATTGCATCATTTCACATTATCTGTGTATCTTGAGTTCTGGTATGTGCCACATTATATTTATTTCCTCTTTCATTTCCCTTTTTCTCAAAAGCTTATTAATAGCAGATTATGAAACTTCTGAAATAATATATTTCACACTACCTGAGAATTTACATTTTGGAGTCAGACGATCTGGGTTGCAGTCCTAATCAACCATGCAGTAGGAATTATGACATAAGGCAGAAGCTCTTTGCTTATGATACCTCAACTATAAAATAAGTATAACAACAAAAATAATGCCACAAAGTTGCATTAAAGGATTAAAAGAGATAATACATTTGAAATACTTAGTACAAGCTCGGGCCATCTTGTGAGTCAACTTTGCCTTGGAACTATGCTTTAGACACAGTTACGTATTTGAAAATCAAAGCGTCTTCACAAATTAAATGCAAAATGTAAGTTTGTGAACTGGCAGTAATTCTCAGAACAACACTGACAACATCAGCTTTTCCTCACATTGGTGAAATGACATGAGCTGGGAATCTATTCAGTTTGAGTGTTCACTTCCCTGATCAAATTCTTAGTTTTGTGCTGCTCCTCCACCTTTCATCATGGCTGTAGTCTTTCATGAATACATGCATTTTCGGACATCTGTTTTTACCAATCATTGGGGTAGATCTAAGAGCACAGATGGTGTCCATGATGAAGCATAACAGTGAAATTTCATCTACAGTTAAGAATTTTTAACACATTTTATATGTGTTTTCTTTACAATTGCTAGATACAATAAGGTATTTTTGTAAGTTAAATATATTTATATATATTAGAAAATATAATAAATTTGTATATATATATATATGAAATGTCCATGGTCTTAGAAACTTGATAAATATCTTCAAGGAATAAACATCACTGGGACTCCAGAGCCATACCCTTTTACAGAAATTCTTTGAGAGATAGCTGGAGCAGGTAATCTGTAGCACGTGAAAGCTTCCTAAGAAAGAAGCCCCAGTTCCTTTCATTTATCCCTGTTTTCCAACTCGAGGGAACTAGGCACATCCTCTCTGGGAAGCAGGAAAGCAGCAAGATGGAAAAAGGAGACGGAGATTAACATACAGGAAAGAAACAAATAAAAATATATTTTCTACATTAAACATGTAAATTGGAATCATTTTTTCAGCTCTTTTAAAAGATTCAAGTATTCAACAAATTTCAAATTTAGTAAGCTCATATACATATATATACACACACACACATACACATTCTCTCTGTGTATTTGTATATATAGATGCACACATATATATTCAATTTAAGCTTAGTTGCTCTTTAGTTTTTAGTTAAGATGAGTATAGCTACTTATTGCTCTAATAATAATAATCCTTCTCTCATTTTGAAGATACTTATCTACATGAATTTGCCTTTAATAATTTCTTCAGAAGTGACTTTCTAGCTTTTATAATTAAAATAGGGAATCCAAATTTTACACACAGGTGCAAAAACTGTATTATGTTAAAGGGAATATGAAGAACATATGTAATGTTTTTCTTATTTTTTATTTGATTTTAATAAATCACTGTAAGATAACATCCACTGAATTCAGGAATATGTGCTATTTGCAATTCTAGAAAGTTTTAAGATAAGCTTCACATAGAATGTTTGAATAAATAAATAAATGTAATAAAACAAATATTCTATTAATGAGTTAATATAAAACCATAATAGTCACAGAAACAATGATTATAATAAGCTCTCAATAAATGACCATAGACTCAGAGATAATGTAATTTAATCATTGTGAGAACAAGCTGAAGTTGTCAACAATGTGAACCTGTGTACAAATTCATCACTACTTCGTTTGTGGAGTCTCTTGGTTTTCAAATATATCACTATCTCTAAAGCATATTTCTTTCTTTTTTTTAAGATTTTATTTATTTGACAGAGAGAGACAGCGAGAGAGGGAACACAAGCAGGGGGATCAGGAGAGGGAGAAGCAGGCTTCCCGCGGAGCAGGGAGCCCAATGAGAGGCTAGATCCCAGGACCCCGGGATCATGACCTGAGCCGAAACAGACGCTTAATGACTGAGCCACCCAGGCGCCTCTCTAAAGCATATTTCCAAGGCAGAGATGACTTGCAAGAAAAATCATACAATTATTTTATCTAAGGAGGAAATTAAAGGCTGTATAGTAGCCAAAGAATGAATGGCTTCTAATTTGGAAAGATTACTATGATGGAAGAGAATCCTCAGACCATCCAGCATAATTGAGAAGACTGTGACAATATGCATAGGGACAAGAAGATAGTAACTAATCACTTTAAAATAGGTCTGCTTTCAAGGACTATATAAATTAGAGAATGGGAATTTCTAACCCCCTGCACAGATGACTATGGAACCACTACGGGTCATCTTCAAAGGATCAGGAGGTTGCGGGGGCACCTGGGTGGCTCAGTCAGTCAAGTGTCTGCCTTTAGCTCAGGTCATGATCTCAGGGTCCCGGGATCGAGCCCCATATCGGGCTTCCTGCTTATCGGGAGTCTGCTTCTCCTTCTGCCTCTGCCTCTGCCTGCCATGCCCCCTGCTTGTGTGCACTCACTCTCTCTGTCAGTCAAATAAATAAATAAAATCTTTTTTTTAAGATTTTATTTATTTATTTGAGAGAGAGAATGAGATAGAACATGAGAGGGGGGAAGGTCAAAGGGAGAAGTAGACTCCCCGCTGAGCAGGGAGCCCGATGTGGGACTCCATCCTGGGACTCCAGGATCATGACCTGAGCTGAAGGCAGTCGCCCAACCAACTGAGCCACCCAGGCGCCCAATAAATAAAATCTTTTAAAAAGATAAAGCATCACGAAGTAGGATCAGAGCACCTAAAGATTATACATCCCGTGTTGCAGACAAATCAGCAGCCATTCCAGAGCACTACCCAGGAGGGGTTACAGACCTGGTGAGTAAGAACCTGGAGACTGAGCCCCACCTCTGCAAAATCCCTCCTGGACAAAACCTGATATTGTCACTATTATTAATTTTAACCAGTTTGGTGGGCATCCAGTAATGTGCCATTGGCATTTTATTTAGGACTTCCTGATACCTAGTGAAAATCACTCTTCATATGTTTATTGGCCACTACTTATGCTCTTTTTTGTGAATTTCCTATTCAAGAGTCTGCTATTTTCTTGTTATGTTGTAGAGGTTCTTTATATATTCTGAGCATAATTTCCTTGTTAAATATATGTATTGAACGTGTCTCCACCAGTCTTGTTGTTTATATTTTTACTTTCTTGTTACTGATAATGGATAGGAGTTCTTATTTTTAGTGTAGTCCAATTTGTCAATGTTTTCATGGTTTTTGCTCTGTCTAATTTAATAAATCTTGGCTGATTGTTATATCTTGAAGATATCTTATTTTCTTAGTTTTATATTTTACATTTTTTATTTCAATTTTTATTTCAATTCTAGTTAGTTAGCATATATGGTAAAACTTGGCTTCAGATGTAGAATTTAGTGATTCATGATTTATGTTTTTATCGAGATACAATTGACCTATAGTTTTATATTAGTTTCAGCTGCACAATGCAATGATTAAGTATATGTGTATATTTGAAATGATCACCACAGTAAGTTTAGTGGACATTCAATCACCACACATACTTATAGTTTTTTTGTATATGATGAGAACTTTTAAGATATACTCTCTCAGCCACTTTCAAACATAAAATACAGTATTATTAACTATAGTCACCACACTATACATTCCTAGGACTTATTTATCTTATAACTGGAGGTTTGTATCTTTCCTACCTTTTGACCACCTTCAACCAGGGCATGTGAAAACACATACAGCCCACCCCTGCCTAGCCACCAATCTGTTCTCTGTATTTATGAATTTGTTGGGGGGCTTTTGGGGGGCTTTTTGTTTATTTGTTTGTTTTTAGATTCCATATATAAGTAAGATTACATGGTATTTGCTTTGTCTGGCTTATTTCATTTAGTGTAATTCATTCACGGTCCATTCACGCTGTAGCAAATGGTAGGATTTCCTTCTTTTCTATGGCTGAGTGACACTCCCTCTGTGTGCGTGTGTGTGTGTGTGTGTGTGTGACATACATACCATATTTTCTTTATCCGTTTATCCATCAATGGACACTTAGGTTTTTCCATGTCTTGGCTTGGAAATAATACTGCAATCAACATGGAGGTGCATTTATCTTTTCAAGTTAGTGCTTTCATTTCCTTTGGAAAAATACCCCAAAGTGGAATTACTGGATCATATAGTAATTCTATTTCTAATATTCTTGGGAACCTCCATACTGTTCTCCACAGTGGCTGCACAAATTGACCTTCCCACCAACAGTGCACAAGGCCACTTGGAATTTAGTTTTATATAGGCTGTGAAGTTGGAATTGGTGTCATTTTTTTCCATGTGGATTTCTAGTTAACATAGCACCATTTATTGAAAAGATCATTGAATTCACAACCACTGTCGTGATATCTTTTTCTGTGAATGACGTGACTATCTGTGGAGATTGTTTTTGGACACAATATACTGTCCCACTGGTATATTTGTTTATTCTCAAGCCAATACCACAGTGTCTCAATTTCCGTAGGTTTATATTTAAGTTGGGGAACTGGGTAGTGTAAGTCTTCCAACTTAGTTCTTCTTTAAGACCGTCTTTCTATTTTTGACCCTATGAAGTTTCATGTAAATTTTAGAATCAGCTTATAAATTTCCACATCTATTGATGAATTTATAAAGAATTGACATCTTTACATTAGTGATAATACCAATTTATTGATAAAGCATATCTTTCCACTTAATTTAGTTCTTCAATAAGCAGTCAAAATAGAGATCTAAAATGTTTCTCTTAAGTGCTTTAATCCAATTTTAACATTCACAGGCAGGAAACAATTTCAGAGGAGCAGGGATCATTGAGCTAAGTGGAACCAAGAATGAGGCTCAATCCTGCCTCAGTTTCTGGTTGATTGAGTCTTTGAGCCACACTCCTAATGAATTACTAGTATTGTTCATCAGGTACAGCCCATCTTCACGATTCATTGATTCTGTAATTGCAAATTTGCCTACTTCCTCAAATTTATTTGTAAGCCCAAATTCAAAACTTGCCAATCTTCCTTGGTCATTCACAGACATGTGCAGAGGGATGAAAAATTTGAGTCACTCCCTGTACACACATCAAACTCAGGCCAAACAAAATGATGCTCTGCCATCTTCTTTCATGTCTGCTACTATAAACAAGCATGCTTTTTAGCAGTCTAATTGGTGCCATAGTATTTACATCTTTGTAGTTTGTGTTGGTGATTTTGCTGTTTAAAATGGCCCCCATCTGAGCGCTGCAGGGTTGTCTAGCCTTCCTAACCCAAGAAGGCAATATGTACCTTACAGAGAGAATATATGTGTTAGGTAAGTTTTATTCAGGAATGAGTTATAGTGCTGTTGGCTGTAAGCTAAGTGGTAGCGAATCAGAAACACATATTAAATAAGGTGTCTTTAAACAGAAGCACACATAAAACAAGGTTATATATTGATTGGTTGATGAAAATGTGACAAGGCTGGTGGGAACCTAAGCTTGTGTTCCCCCTAGTGGTGGGATAACCCCATATTCTCTCCAGAAGCAGTGGTTCAGAATTTAAGTCAGTGTTCACGGTGACTTTATAGAACATAATTCCCATGGATAATGAGAAGTAATTGTATTTATATGAAGCCATGAATACAATGCTTCTGTGGGGAAATATTCTTTTTAAGATTTTATTTATTTATTTGATAGAGACAGACACAGCGAGAGAGGGAACACAAGCAGGGGGAGTGGGAGAGGGAGAAGCAGGCTTCCCACTGAGCAGGGAGCCCGATGCAAGGCTCGATCCCAGGACCCTGGGATCATGACCTGGGCCGAAGGCACACACTTAACGACTGAGCCACCCAGGCGCCCTTCTGTGGGGAAATATTGCAAGTAAGCTTGTAAGTGAGGACAAGTCTTCTTTTTTTGGAACGTTGTTCAGAATTTTTCGGTTAGCTTCACTAGCCATGGATCACAGGATACACAGACAGTTGACTAAGACCTGTTCATTTTTGCATTCACATTCTAATTTATCTTCTGCATCTTTTTGAAATACTGAATTTTCTTACTTTGATTTTCTTTAACTTTTCCATTTGCATGTAACTATGCATTTTCTGTATTTCCCAATAGCTGTATAAAGTCATTTGTGGGGCACCTGGGTGGGTCAGTTGGTTAAGCGACTGCCTTCGGCTCAGGTCATGGTCCCGGAGTCCTGGGATCGAGTCCCACATTGGGCTCCCGGCTCAGCGGGGAGCCTGCTTCTCCCTCTGACCCTCTCCCCTCTCATGCTGTTTCTCTCTCTCTCTCAAATAAATAAATAAATAAAATCTTTAAAAAAAAAAAGTCATTTGTGGAAAGAGACATGAACTAAATAAGTAAGTGACACCCTCAGGCAGCTGCCCATGCTGAGAATCATCCCGTGAATTAGAATGCCCTGCAGAAAACCAAATTTATATTTCTGAGACTTGTTGAAATGTTAAAGAGCACAGAACATGGCCATCTGCATGGCAGATGTGCCATGAAAACTGTGAATAATAATCTATAGGACAACACAGCTTTATAATAAACAGTCTGGGGCGCCTGGGTGGCTCAGTTGGTTAAGCGACTGCCTTCGGCTCAGGTCATGATCCTGGAGTCCTGGGATCGAGTCCCGCATCGGGCTACCTGCTCAGCAGGGAGTCTGCTTCTCCCTCTGACCCTCCCCCCTCTCATGTGCTCTCTCTCTCTCATTCTCTCTCTCAAATAAATAAATAAAATCTTTAAAAAAAAAATAAATAAATAAAAATAAACAGCCTGACTCTCATGTTTCAACCTCTACATCATATTGAGAAATTCACAGAGCGCCAGTGTTCACCACCTCATCTACTGAGAATAAGTCATGGTGATATGTGTATTTATATTTGTGCAGTGCGTGTGTTGTGTGCATGCATGCATATGTACATACACAGTTGTGTACTTATGTTGGGTATACGTATAATGAAAATGAATGAAATCTATTTTTTAACACCATTCTTCATGTTTCAACTCCCTTTTGCTTGTTTGCTTCTAGCGTAGGCCATTTCACTGGGACCTTTTTGGTCTCTCCAGACCTTCCATATAAAGGTAAAATGCTTTATCTTCTTTTTTCTTAGCTATTTCTCATATATTAGCTTTAAACATCCCTAACCTAGCCTGTGTCTGAATGGGTCGACCGTGTGAGCTGTAGATCACAGATAAATGTGTGCAGCCCTATCGCTCACCCAGGTTAGTGCTACGTTTTACCTATGTACCTCTGCATGGGGATGTTTCCTTCTTCTAGTAGTGGAAACAAGTAGGAGCAGTGTGTGCTAAGACGTTTGGTCTAAACATACAACTATGGAGCAGAACTCACTCATTTATGCAGATGCTGAACTAATAATGAGGCATATTCCCTGAGTCCTTTGCTGTCAACAACTAAATACCACCTTTCAAAGTTGGAGGGAAAATCTTTAATTGTTAGTGAAATTGTAAAGAGACACAGCACACAAATGAAACACAATGCTGAAATCTGCTGTTATAATAATGCTTTCCATTTAATTTTCTGGGATGTAAATTCTCTTCTTAAGAGCGAGCTTAAAATCCTATTTAGAGGGGGGCGGAGCAAGATGGCGGAGGAGTAGGAGACCTGGATTTCGTCTGATCTCAGGAATTCAGCTGGATAGGGATCAAACCATTCTGAACACCTACAAACTCAACAGGAGATCGAAGAAAAGAAGAGCAACAACTCTCTCATCAGAAAAGCGACCACTTTCTGGAAGGTAGGACGTGTGGAGAAGTGAATCCGAGGCGATATTCGGGAGGATAGACGGCGGGGGAGGGGCCTCAGTCGGCCGCTTCTGGCAAGTGATAGAGCCGCGGAGCACAAAATCGGAAATTTTAGAAGTCTGCTCCGCTGAGGGACGTCACTCTGGTGGCTAAACGGGGGGTGGAACCCTCCGGGACAGTGTGGTCTCAGGACCCACGGGTCACAGAAAGACCGGGGGTGCCTGAGTGCGGCAGAGCTCCCAGGTATCGGAGCAGGGAAGCCGGCTGCAGAGGCAGAGCCCAGGCACGGGCTCTCAGCTTGGGGTTGCCATAAACCGTGATCCGCGGCACAGTCGTGCCACTGCTCCTCCAGCAGGGACCCAACAAGCGGCAGATCCGGGGAGACTCACCTTCCTCCCCTGGGAGGAGCCGCAGGGGAGTGCGCTGCAGGAATCTGCTGGGTTTGGAGACTCCACCCGGGGTCGGGTGCCAGAGATAGAAACGCGCGGTCACAGGCCGGGTGAGCACGGAGTGCGGCTGGAGACCGGGGAGATGGGAGTGACTGACGGCTTTTCTCTGGGGGCTCACTGAGAGGCGGGGCCCCGAGTTCTCGGCTCCTCCGGGACGGAGATTGGAAGGCCGCCATTTTCACTCTCCGCCTCCAAAGCTGTACGGAAAGCTCGCAGGGAACAAAAGCCCGGGAGAGCAAACCCGAGCAGATTACTTAGCTGGGAGGGGGCAAGGGCGGGGCAATTCTGCCTCCGGCAAAGTCATTTGGAAACCACGGCAACAGGCCCCCAGAAGATCAGCGAGAACAGCCAGCCAAGACCAAGTTTACCCATCAAAGAGAACGGCAGAACTCCAGCTCTAGGAGACTACTGCACATAGAATTCATGGCTTTTTTACAATGATTCTGTAGTCTTTCAAAGTTAATTTTTTTTTAACTGTCTTTTTTTCTTTTTTTTTTTCTTTTTGAATTTTTCTTTTTCCCTTTTTCAACCAACATCTTATCAATCCCTTTTAAAAAAAAAAAAAACATTTTTATTTTTCATTTTTAGAGTCATATTCTATCCCTTCATAGTAGTTACCCGTATTTTTGGCTTATATATATAAGTTGTTCTCTCTTTAAAATTTTGAGATAGTTTCTTCTAACAGATCAAAATATACCCTAAATCTCTAGTATATGATGTTTTCTATTCCCCTGCCTGATCACATCCTCTCCCTTTTTTTTTCTTTTTTTAAATCCCCTTCTTTCTTTTTTCAAACAACTTCTTATCAATTCCTTTTATAAAATTTTTTATAATTTCCATCTTTACAGTCATATTCCATCCCTTCATCATATCAACCCTTATTTTTGTACATATATAAGTTTTTCTTTCTTTAAAATTTTGGGAGGCACTTTCTTCTAAAAGACCAAAATACACCCCAAATCTAGTGTGTGGCACTGATCATATTTGATCACATTCTGGTTTTTTTGTTGTTGTTGTTTTGTTTTGTTTGTTTTTGTTTTTATCTTTATCTTTTTCTTTTTTTTCTTTTTCTTTTTTCTCTCTTTCCCTTTCTTTTCCCACTGCTTCAGGTTTTTTCTGATTTGTTTAGAGTATATTTTCTGGGGATGTTGTTACTCTGCTAGCATTTTGTTCTCTCATTAATCTATTCTCCTCTGCACAAAATGACAAGATAGAAAAAATCACCTCAACAAAAAGAACAAGAGGTAGTACCGACTGCCAGGGACCTACTCAATATGGACATTAGTACAATGTCAGATCTAGAGTTCAGAATCATCACTTTAAAGATACTAGCTGGGCTTGAAAAAAATATGGAAGTTATTAGAGAAACCCTTTCTGGAGAAGTAAAAGAACTAAAATCCAACCAAGTAGAAATCAAAAAGGCTATTAATGAGGTGCAATCAAAAATGGGGGCGCTAACTGCTAGAATAAATGAGGCAGAAGAGAGAATCAGTAATATAGAAGATGAATGATGGAAAATAAAGAAGCTGAGAAAACGAGAGATAAACAACTACTGGATCACGAGGGCAGAATTCGAGAGATAAGCGACACCATAAGACGAAACAACATTAGAATAATTGGGATCCCAGAAGAAGAAGAAAGAGAGAGAGGGGCAGAAGGTATAATGGAGCAAATTATAGCAGAGAACTTCCCGAATTTGGGGAAGGAAACAGGCATGAAAATCCAGGAAGCACAGAGAACCCCTCTCAAAATCAATAAAAATAGGTCAACACCCTGACATCTAATAGTAAAACTTACGAGTCTCATAGACAAAGAGAAAATCCTGAAAGCAGCTTGGGAGAAAAGATATGTAACCTACAAGGGTAGAAACATTAGATTGGCAACAGACCTATCCACAGAGACCTGGCAGGCCAGAAAGGACTGCCAGGATATATTCAGAGCACTAAATGAGAAAAATATGCAGCCAAGAATACTATATCCAGCTAGGCTGTCATTGAAAATTGAAGGAGAGATAAAAAGCTTCCAGGACAAACGAAAACTAAAGGAATTTGCAAACACAAAACCAGCCCTACAGGAAATCTTGAAAGGGGTCCTCTAAGCAAAGAGAGAGCCTAAAAGCAACATACACCAGAAAGGAACACAGACAATATACGGTAAGAGTCACCTTACAGGCAATACAATGGCACTAAATTCCTATCTTTCAATAGTTACCCTGAATGTAAATGGGCTAAATGCCCCAATCAAAAGACACAGGCTATCAGACTGGATTAAAAAACAAGACCCATCGATATGCTGTCTGCAAGAGACTCATTTTCGACCCAAAGACAGCCCCATATTGAAAGTGAGGGGGTGGAAAACCTTTTACCATGCTAATGGACACCACAAGAAAGCTGGGGTGGCAATCCTTATATCAGACAAATTAGATTTTAAACCAAAGACTGTAATAAGAGATGAGGAAGGACACTATATCATACTTAAAGGATCTATCCAACAAGAAGATCTAACAATTGTAAATATCTATGCCCCTAACATGGGAGCAGCCAATTATATAAGGCAATTAATAACAAAAGCAAAGAAACACATTGACAACAATACAATAATAGTGGGGGACTTTAACACCCCCCTCACAGAAATGGACAGATCGTCTAAGCAAAATATCAACAAGGAAATAAAGACTTTAAATGACACACTGGACCAAATGGACTTCACAGACATATTCAGAACATTCCATCCCAAAGCAACGGAATACACATTCTTCTCTAGTGCCCATGGAACATTCTCCAGAATCGATCACATCCTAGGTCATAAATCAGGTCTCAACCGGTAGCAAAAGATTGGGATCATTCCCTGCCTATTTTCAGACCACAATGCTTTGAAACCAGAACTCAATCACAAGACAAAAGTCAGAAAGAACTCAAATACATGGAGGCTAAAGAGCATCCTACTGAAGAATGAATGGGTCAACCAGGAAATTAAAGAAGAATTAAAAAGATACATGGAAACCAATGAAAATGAAAACACAACTATTCAAAATCTTTGGGATGCAGCAAAGGCAGTCCTAAGAGGAAAGTATATAGCAATACAAGCCTTTCTCAAGAAGCAAGAAAGGTCTCAAGTATACAACCTAACCCTACACCTAAAGGAGCTGGAGAAAGAACAGCAAATAAAGCCTAAACCCAGTAGGAGAAGAGAAATAATAAAGATCAGAGCAGAAATCAATGAAATAGAAACTAAAAGAACAGTAGAACAGATCAACGAAACTAGGAGCTGGTTCTTTGAAAGAATTAACAAGATTGATAAACCCCTGGCCAGACTTATCAAAAAGAGAAGAGAAATGACCCACATCAACAAAATCATGAATGAAAGAGGAGAGATCACAACCAACACCAAAGAAATACAAACAATTCTAAGAACATATTATGAGCAACTCTATGCCAGCAAATTAAATAACCTGGAAGAAATGGATGCATTCTTAGAGATGTACCAACTACCAAAACTGAACCAGGATGAAATAGAAAACCTGAACAGACCTATAACCACTAAGGAAATTGAAGCAGTCATCAAAAATCTCCCAAAAAACAAAAGCCCAGGGCCAGATGGCTTCCCAGGGGAATTCTACCAAACATTTCAAGAAGAATGAATACCTATTCTTCTGAAACTGTTCCAAAAAGTAGAAATGGAGGAAAACTTCCAAACTCATTTTATGAGGCCAGCATTACCTTGATCCCTAAACCAGACAAAGACCCCATCAAAAAGGAGAATTACAGACCAATATCCCTGATGAACATGGATGCAAAAATTCTCACCAAAATACTAGCCAATAGGATCCAACAGTACATTAAAAGGATTATTCACCATGACCAAGTGGGATTTATCCCTGGGCTGCAAGGTTGGTTCAACATCTGCAAATCAATCAATGTGATACAATACATTAACAAAAGAAAGAACAAGAATCATATGATCCTCTCAGTAGATGCAGAAAAAGCATTTGACAAAGTACAGCATCCTTTCTTGATCAAAACTCTTCAGAGCATAGGCATAGAGGGTACATACCTCAATATCATAAAAGCCATCTATGAAAAACCTACAGCGAATATCATTCTCAATGGGGAAAAACTGAGAGCTTTCCCCCTAAGGTCAGGAATCTTATCACCACTGCTATTCAACATAGTATTGGAAGTCCTAGCTACAGCAATCAGACAACAAAAAGAAATCAAAGGCATCCAAATTGGCAAGGAAGAAGTCAAACACTCACTCTTTGCAGATGAGATGATACTTTATGTGGAAAACCCAAAAGACTCCACCCCAAAACTGCTAGAACTCATACAGGAATTCAGTAAAGTGGCAGGATATAAAATCAATGCACAGAAGTCAGTGGCATTCCTATACACCAACAACAAGACAGAAGAAAGAGAAATTAAGGAGTTGATCCCATTTACAATTGCACCCAAAACCCATAAGATACTTAGGAATAAATCTAACCAAAGAGACAAAGGATCTGTACTCAGAAAACTATAAAATACTCATGAACAAAATTGAGGAAGACACAAAGAAATGGAAAAACGTTCCATGCTCATGGATTGGAAGAACAAATATTGTGAAGATGTCAATGCTACCTAGAGCAATCTACACATTCAATGCAATCCCCATCAAAATACCAGCCACTTTTTTCAAAGAAATGGAACAAATAATCCTAAAATTTGTATGGAAGCAGAGAAGACCCCGCATAGCCAGAGGAATGTTGAAAAAGAAAAGCAAAGCCGGCGGCATCACAATTCCAGACTTCCAGCTCTATTACAAAGCTGTCATCATCAAGACAGCATGGTACTGGCACAAAAACAGACACATAGATCAATGGAACAGAATAGAGAGCCCAGAAATGGACCCTCAACTCTATGGTCAACTCATCTTTGACAAAGCAGGAAAGAATGTCCAATGGAACAAAGACAGTCTCTTCAACAAATGGTGTTGGGAAAATTGGATAGCCACATGCAGAAGAATGAAACTGGACCATTTCCTTACACCACACACAAAAATAGACTCCAAGTGGTTGAAAGACCTCAATGTGAGACAGGAGTCCATCCAAATCCTAAAGGAGAACACAGGCAGCAACCTCTTTGCCCTCAGCCGAAGCAACTTCTTCCTAGAAACATCACCAAAGGCAAGGGAAGCAAGGGCAAAAGTGAACTATTGGGACTTCATCAAGATAAAAAGCTTTTGCAAAGCAAAGGAAACAGTCAACAAAACCAAAAGACAACCGACAGAATGGGAGAAGATATTTGCAAATGACATATCAGATAAAGGGCTAGTATCCAAAATCTATAAAGAACTCATCAAACTCAACACCCAAAGAACAAAGAATCCAATCAAGAAATGGGCAGAAGACATGAACAGACATTTTTCCAAAGAAGACATCCAAATGGCCAACAGACACATGAAAAAGTGCTCAATATCACTTGGCATCAGGGAAATCCAAATCAAAACCTCAATGAGATACCACCTCACACCAGTCAGAATGGCTAAAATGAACAAGTCAGGAAATGACAGATGTTGGCGGGGATGCGGAGAAAGGGGAACCCTCCTACACTGTTGGTGGGAATGCAAGCTGGTGCAGCCACTCTGGAAAACAGTATGGAGGTTCCTCAAAAAGTTGAAAATAGAGCTACCATATGATCCAGCAATTGCACTACTGGGCATTTACCCCAAAGATACAAAAGTAGGGATCCGAAGGGGTACGTGCACCCCGATGTTTATAGCAGCAATGTCCACAATAGCCAAACTGTGGAAAGAGCCAAGATGTCCATCAACAGATGAATGGATAAAGAAGAAGTGGTATATATATACAATGGAATATTATGCAGCCATCAAAAGGAATGAGATCTTGCCATTTGCAACGACGTGGATGGAACTGGAGGGTATTATGTTGAGTGAAATAAGTCAAACAGAGAAAGACATGTATCATATGATCTCACTGATATGAGGAATTCTTAATCTCAGGAAACAAACTGAGGGTTGCTGGAATGGGGGGCGGGGTGGGAAGGATGGGGTGACTGGGTGATAGACACTGGGGAGGGTATGTGCTCTGGTAAGCGCTGTGAAGTGTGCAAGACTGTTGAATCTCAGATCTGTACCTCTGAAACAAATAATGCAATATATGTTAAGAAAAAAAAAAGAAGAAGAAGGTAGCAGGAGGGGAAGAATGAAGCGGGGGAAATCGGAGGGGTAGACGAACCATGAGAGACGATGGACTCTGAAAAACAAACAGGGTTCTAGAGGGGAGGGGGGTGGGAGGATGGGTTAGCCTGGTGGTGGGTATTGAGGAGGGCACATTCTGCATGGAGCACTGGGTGTTATGCACAAACAATGAATCATGGAACACCTCATCTAAAACTAATGATGTAATGTATGGGGATTAACATAAGAAAAAAAAAATCCTATTTAGAGATCATTCATGACCTTTATTATGATATCATTATAGAAATGATAAGATTGATTCTTTTTCCACAGTGAGGCAATTGTTTCTCCTTTATTTTCCATTCAAAGATATAAACTAATAGAATTGACTGCAGAATCATATTTCTACTTATAATTTCAAGGAATAATAAAAATGCATATAGGCACATATATTCTATTGGGGACAATTATGTGTGGCACCCAAAAAATAAGGTTAAATCCTAAAATAAGAGTGACTGAAATTGAAATATTTTTTGGATTAACCTCAAATTGCAACCATGAACAAATGCATAATAAGTCCTTTTATGTGTAATCCAACAACAGTCTTTGTTGGACTTTGTCACTAAGTGAATTTTTATAAGGGCAACCAAAAATATACTGTAGGGTTTGTTTTAAATGACCAGATATTAAAAATTATATGTCTTTATAAATATGATTTTTAAATATAAAAGAAAGATGTTAGTGGTGAAGAGAAAAAATATTAATTGATGATAATATAATAAGATACCATAGCACTTTTAGGTTGCCTTTTATGAATTTCAAAAACATTTGGAAGGCTGGAGAAAAACAGAGCTTTTTCTTGGTTAGGGTCTTTGAATTTGCAAATATGTCTTTGGATTTGCAAATGTCACATAGGGAGAAGTAAAATCCTTCAAATCATCTATTCCAAACAAATACTGTCATATAATATTTATTTTTTAGAAACTTAATCTTGACTAAGACTGGGAAACATGGAAAATTGTGAGACTTAGAGAATATTATGCTTTATTTTCACCTTGACTAAAAATAGTTCTTTTCTGATAACAACTGCCATTTTATTACTTACCCAAATCATCAGGGAGGTTTCATTTGCATCTTGGATTTTAAGACTCAAAGGCGAGATTAGTCTTTTTTTTTCTCTCTACATACATAAATAATACTTCAAACTTTACATCTAGTCAAATTGAATTTATATTATTAAAGCAGCATGTAGAAAACTGACAACCTGTCTACATAATTTAAAATTTCCAACAGAAAATAATGTCACTGGATAGTAATACCGCAGTTGAATGTTACACAGATGATTACATGATCAAGTGAGAGACTCATAAGGTTTTCTCTTGTTTGTTTTACTTCTAAATTGCGTAAGCCCCAATGTTTCATAATGTACAGGTGATGCACTACGGCTTGTGCTGAAACTTTGCCTTCCTTCAATTAAAAAAGCAAAACAAAACAAAAGAAAAAACTTATTAAGAAAGAAAAAAATTGGTTTTAGTAATAGTGAGTTGATATTAAAAAAATCTTTGTGGGCGCCTGGGTGGCTCAGTTGGTTAAGCGACTGCCTTCGGCTCAGGTCATGATCCTGGAGTCCCGGGATCGAGTCCCACATCAGGCTCCCTGCTCAGCAGGGAGTCTGCTTCTCCCTCTGACCCTCCTCCCTCTCATGCTCTCTGTCTCTCATTCTCTCTCTCTCTCAAATAAATAAATAAAATCTTAAAAAAAAAAAAATCTTTGTTATAGCATCTTGTCCTTTTAGGTGCACATTAAAGGGGCTGGCACAACTGATTACATAGGGAATGTTGTGATTCTTTTCAGCACACTTTCTGCTCTTCACTTGCTCCCGGGCATCCAGCCCACTCATTGTCTGAGCGTCTCCAGACACCAGCATGTGCTCCCCGCTCTTCTGACCTCCTCTTCTTTCCCCTTAATACCCGCATTGTGCCCTTGGCTTTGGGACTTCAGGATCCCTCCCCACAACGCATCTAGTCCAGTAAGATATGCTGCCCCCGTGAGTAGATGGAGAGACATGGACACACTGTTTTCAAAATCTGCCCACACCTACTGTTCACGTTTTTCTGTTTCATTTTGTCTTTGTTTGATTCTTTTTGACTTTTTAAATCAATCCTGCAGCCCAGTTATTATTATTATTATTATTATTATTATTATTATTATTATTATTATTTTGGTAACAAAGATCTTTAAAAAATACTTCCGGGGAGGGGGGCAGCTGGGGGGCTCAGTCTGTTAAGCATCGGACTCTTGGTCTCAGCTCAGGTCTTGATCTGAGGGTTGTGAGTTCAAGGTCTGCACTGGGCTCCATGCTGGGTGTGGAGCCTACTTGAAAAAAAAATTACTTTGTGGGTTTCTTGTTTTGTTTTGTTTTGTCTTAAGGTTACCAACAATTTTATTTTCACACAGGAGACAGAGGATACTTTGAAATCATATGTTAGGTGATGGATAGGTGAGAATCATGTGCTTAGGAAATCCAATGTATATATTTTGAAGCAGTTCCTTTGTTTCCATTGCTACTTCCTTTTTAAACAGTGTTTCCTGATTTTTAAATAAGCTTAGAGTTTGACTTCACTATGATAACCCCTGTTTCCAAGAGCCTTGATGAAAGGAGATCAGAATAAAAGGGGATCTAGCTTTGGCATTCTTATCACAAAAAAATACTTTATTAGTTATCTGGAAATAAATCATCATTGAATTTTAAAATTTCATAATTTAAAAATCAAAGCAAGCTACATAAGAATAGATGATTTTTTTTTTTTTTTGTAAGAAAGCACAATATCTTTGGGGACTGGGATTACATTTTAAAAAATAGAAAATTGTCAACATAGAAGTGTTAGCAGTCTTTCATGTTCTCACCCAGGGTCCCTGTCCACGGTGTCCTGGTGTTCTCATATGTGCTGTTGAGACCATCTCCTCTCTCTTGTTTGTGTTCTTTTTGACCTGCTGGAAGTCAAAGTTTGCCCTTTAGACCTGCCCACCAGGAAGGCTGACTTTGTAAATAAGCGCTACTTTGTATTGATGGCTTGTTTCTTTCATCATAATTGTATTTTTTTTTTTCTAGATCAGAAGTTGCAAAGTACTGTGGTTGCTATGCCTCATGCATATATTTTGTGTGGCCCATTTAACTCATAGTTTAATTCTCTAAAATCTATGGCCATCCTTAGAACCAAGATGTTTCTTGTAAAATTAGAATATTAGAAGACTATAGTCCATGATGACAAGAATTTGCTTCATAGAATATATGTGCTTCTCAGTTTGCCCCCAAGCACATCAGGCTTGCTTCACTCATTTACTCATTATGTGGTGGATCCCTGTAGAGATTTGGATTTATACCCACTAAAAACAGGAATAAATGAGACAACCCCTTTTCTTTTTCAATCTCTGAAACTATTTCTCCATGAAAGAATCCCATTTAAAAACTAACAAAACATATCTCTGAAAATAAAATAAAAAAAAAAAAATGAAAAGCCTCTGCTCTATAGAAGGCAGAGAGGTTGTGTTTATTGACACAATTTATTTATTCATGATTTCAGTGCAGTGATTAAGGAAGAAAGGTATAAAATGCAAGCACAACAAAAAGGGCACCTTATTCTATTGTGGGGTAGAGAATGCTTTGTCGGGGATGCTTTAGGAGAAGGTGATACTAATTAAGTGGAAGTATAACTAATGAAGAGGATTCCAACTACAGCTTGAGGACCGGAGGCTCTGGATGTAGGAAGACACTGTGCAGAGAATGACCTACAGGTCAGAGAAAATAACAGTGATTCTCTGGTGGAGAGCAATAATGAATAAAGCTAGATGCACAGGCCAAATGCCAAATCATGGTCTCGTATGCCTTGTTAAGTTTTGTTGTCTGAATCCCAAAGGGAAAGATCTGGCCAACTTGCCAACACCCGCCACTCAATAGCCTTCTGCAAGTGCGGAAACTCCCAGCTCTCTCCGTCCTCTGATACACAGGGCACTGCTGTCTCCGTCTCTTCCTCAGACTTCCACTGGCACATCATGTCATTGATCTCTCCGAAATGGTGTTTGATTTTAAAATAAAGATGCTAACTTCCTCATACAGTTTAAATTCTAGCTTGTCGATAACTTAATGCATCAAGGTTTTTGGGTTTTTTAATTTATTTATTTAAGGAAGAACAACAGATGCATTCTCTCCACGGGGGCTAAGATGCTAATGGTCATGAATTGGTCCAAATGTGCTTCACACTGAATTAAGGCCTTCTTTTTTTACCCAAAGCAAGGACCCTGATGTTGGAAATTTCAGCCTTTACAAGAACTCCTACGGAAGGTTTGCAAGTGTTCTTTAGAAACGCGTCAGATCTGTGGCCCTGGGCAGCCGCCTGCTCTCCTTTGTGTAACAAAAGCCTGGGCTTGTGCTAGAACACTTCTGGTGTGCTGTTGATGGAATGAGGATTGACAGTTTTTATTTTATTTTCAGCTCACTCCAGTTGGCACCACGCTATTTACAGGATTTTCAGGAGACAATGGAGCTACAGACATAGATGATGGACCAAATGGACAGATAGAATACGTTATCCAATATAATCCTAATGATCCGGTATGTCAGTACCTACGTGGAATGTGACATCACTATGAGGAATAAAAACAGTGCTTACTCCAGCTGATCCTTACTATATTATTCTATTATTTAGCTCCTTGAACTATGTTAGTAGTCATTCTGCTGTTAAAAATTATCTCAAAATTACTGTCTCTTATCTAGTCATGTTATACTTTTAAAAACCACTTTTAAAAACTTTTTGGTGGGTTTTGTAGGTACAAATTTAAAATTATTTATAGGAACAATATGCCATTTTCACTACATTTCCATTGTGCTTGTGGACTCTTAAGCATTCTAAATAAATCATCGGAGATGGTGTAACCAGTATGATGCATATGCATTATGGATCTTGCCAAGTAATAGCACACTGCCAATGTCCACCAGTGAAGCCTAAGATAGAGAAGAGAACAAAACCTTTAGCTGTAGCCTTCCTTTTTTTAAGATTTTGTTTTTTATTTGAGAGAGAGAGGAGCATGAGTAGGGGGGAGGCTCATAGACAGAGGAGAAGCAAGCTCCCTGCTGAGCAGGGAGCCTGATGTGGGATTCGATTCCAGGACCCTGGGATCATGACCTGAGCTAAAGGATGATGCTTAACCAGCTGAGCTATCCAGGTGCCTGCTTTTTTTTTTTTTTTTTTTTTTTTTTTTTTT
>NC_058408.1:72014359-72113319 GCF_002201575.2 Neomonachus schauinslandi
TTTTTTTTTTTTTTTTTTTTTTTTTTTTTTTTTAGATTATTTATTTCTAATTAGACCATTGAATTTCTACACTGTTTTTAGGCTGTGAAATTATTTCCTCTAGTATGTTATATTATCTATCACATTGATAAGATCAGAATGGTTTTGTTGCAGCCCAAGCGAGAAGCCCTACCTGCCAACTTTCCCTTCCTCTTCCCCCCAGAAAGCTTCTCAGGGTGCCATGGGTTCCCCAAAGCATCATTTTAAAATCACTTCTTAAGTGAATTTTCTAAATGAATGCTTCTTCTTTATGTTTAATATTAGGAAAATAGGAAGTGATGAAGTTAATATTATGTTTTTATTTTTATGTATTTGTTATATAAGCTTTAAACAAAGAAACAAAAACACTGAGCTCACAGAGACTGAGAATGGCCGATAGGACCTACTTCACACATATAGTGTGAGAACTAAGTGAATTGTGAACGTTCTCATCTTCTGGCGTGTCGGTTCGTGGGTGGGAGAGAAACGGGCTCACGGCCATGGCTGGCTCGTGTGCACGGGGCTTCTGAGCCGCAGACTCAGGACTCTTTCTAGAGCACATGGACTCCACTTTTTCTCTGCTGTGTTCTAATAAAACAGTTCAGTACTTATGGTAAAAGTTTCAAAACAATCGGGGGAAAAAAATGAAAAGAAAAAAAGCCCCTAGGTGTAGCACAACCTAAGGAAGATTTGGAGGTGTTTTTGTTTGTTTTATGTGTCTTCTCCCCTAAGACATGTGCCTCCAGAGCTTTAGGCAGAGGCAGTGAAAAAAAAAAAAAAGGAAGTAAGAGGATGTGACAGAAAAGGACCATAAATAGGAAGGGTTGCACAAGAAATTGAGCAGAAAAGATCAAGAAGGAGCAGAAGACAAAAGGACAAGAGAAACACTTTTCCTTAAAAACAGAAACAGACAGCTGACCACACATTTCATTTCTAGACAATTTGTCTTCCTTACTACTTAAGTTTTTAGAAGAATTAATTGTATGTGCGTGCCATGTTTCTAGCTTACATTTTATGAAGTCGTTTCTTAATTTTTACTCTTCAAGCTGTAAAAATGAAACTCCCAGCAAGCATAGAACAGCCAGGCCATGTATTTTAGGGAAATATTTATTGCATTGCACTAAAAACCAACCTATCCAAGGTTTAGATGTAGTGTGAGACAAAAATGCATTACTTAGGCATGATCTTTCAGATGTTTGGGGGGGCTGGAAATCCTTGTTACCTGTGCAGTAATTCCTTCTGAAGGCTTCCCCCTTTCAGGCACTTGTGGACTTGGCACGAAACACAATATGTACCTTTACTGCCTATAGATTGGATAAGCCAATTGGCCACATGCAGTGTCCAAATTACAGAAAAAGAAAAATGTACTCTAGCAAGCTAGCACTGCTGTGGAATAAATAAAGACATTCTCTGGGCACGGACCTAATTCAATGAGGCAAAAGAATAAGACACGATGAGAGCACTTAACTTGGAGCTTATGGGGGGGCAGGGAGAATGCATGAACCCAGCCACATCCTTACAGAGCGAACCCATCTTTAGCCATCATGGAAATTTAATGTAAACCTCAGTTACCTACTGATGTTTGTATCTGTCACCATTCAATTGCTAGTAACCCTGCTTCTATTAATAGAAGTCCCACAATGAGTCTATGTGTATGGAATGGTAAAGGTGTAGATTGGTCTGTTCTACTTAAAAATCTCAGGATTTGTTTGTTTGTTTTTGTTTGTTTGTTTTCCAACTGATGCTGCATTATTCATTAGCAGGAATCACAAATTAATGACCTCGAGTTTCATTCCACTCACAGACATTTTGTTTGGCCACAAATTAATTTAAAGAATTTATTTTTATGTATTTAGTTGAGAGAGCGAGAGAGAGAGAGAGTGAGCCAGAGAGGCAGAGGTAGAGGGAAAGGGAGACTCTCAAGAAGACACCCCACTGAGCACAGAGCCTTATTGGGGTACAATCCCAGGACCCTGAGATCATAACCTGAGCTGAAATCAAGAGTCAGATACTGAACCAACTGAGCCACCCAGGCGCCTTTGGCCACAAATTAATTTAAATCATTTTTGAGCCAATATCTAAAAATCATGAAATTTCACACTCACATCTAGATTTCCCTTCTATCTTAAGAAATAGAAATATGACAACTCGGGCCCTGACTTCCAAATAAACCTGTCTAGTGTATCCAGGGGTCTTTTTTTTTTTTTTTTTCCCCCAGCTAGTATAATCCTCAGGTCGGAATGTTCCACATTTTTAGAGTTTGCCTGTCTTTGCTGAGTTTTCCTGTGGTCTCACCTGCACTGAGCATATTATTTACATCTCTGAGGACAGAGTTCAAACAGCTGCTTTAAAATCCTCCTCTGCTTGTCCTAACATTGGTCTTCCCTGATTTCCTCTCCTTCTGAGAAGGGATCCCATTCCCTGGTTCATCATGGGTCCAGTTGTTCTGAACGCCCTCCTGGACCTTGTGAAGGTTATGTTGTGGAGAGACTCTTCTGTTATATTCATCTGAGAAGATTTGTCCATGTGTTTGTTTTTAATGTACCAGACAACATCATTGGGCTTTCATTAAAAACCCTCGGGTGCAACTCGAAGCTCAGTTCTATATGCTTTCTTAGTGCACCTGTTCGAGTCGGCCTCTGCTCTAGAGGTCACCCACAGACTCCAACACAGCTTACATGTGACATTTGTTCTCTCCCTTCCTGGCTTTCTCCCTCTAAGGCCCCCTCTCACCTTCCATCAGCATTGATGGTCCCAAAAATCTCTCCCCTGATGCTTCAGGCCAGATGGACTTTCTATCAGAATTTTGACTGCCCCTCGAGGCACTAGCTACTGTAAAACAACAAGCTCACCCATGTTGTCTCTTCTTTCAAGTGTGTGAGATCTCCCAGAGTATGTCTGCTTTGGTTATCTCTCTAGGGGTGTCTGGTATTCTTTGTTTCTTTGCACTTAGTCCAGAGTTCATAGGTGTTGTTTGTGGAAAGACTAAGCCAAGGAGGAGATCATCAACCATATAGAAGCAGAACAATCAATTCCCAATCAGTTCATTTCTTCACTATATCTTTAGAGGACTAGTAGGCATAGTCCTTTTTCTTGCTGAACCATTCTGGTTTTCCTGTCTTAGGCAGCAGCAACAATGATACAATCATTTCAAAGTTCTAATGACAACAGGAGAACATCCTTCATTTCATTGACTGCTGTGGATCTGCAGTGATGAGCTATCAGCTCGTTAACCACTGGTACTAGTTTATAACCAGAAACACTGACATTTCAAGTCTGTGTCAGGCTGATTGCTCTTTAAGGGAAAGAGAACTGGAGAAACTATTAAGAAGTGGTTTATTCATCTCTGTATTTTTAAAAAGAGGATAACTTTCTAATAAGAACATATATGAGTGTTCCCAAATATCAGAGAAACAAAAATATAATATCACTTGAAAATATTATGTTGAAGACTCAGCAAACGTGGCAGATATCAATTACTGTTACTATACGCCACCACTGATCTTTGAGATAAGTTTCAGGGGTTAACATGGTGTGTTAGTTATCTATTACTGTGTGACAAATCATCACAAATTTAGTGTCTTAAAACAACACATACTCATTTTTGTAGTTTCTGTGACTTAAGAGTCTAGACTCAGCTTGGCTCTCACAAGGTTGCAGTCTGGGTGTTGACCAGATTAGTTCTCCTATGGAGGCTCAACTAAGGAAGAATTTCCTTCCAGAGAAACTCAGACTGCTGTCAGAATGCATTTCTTTATGATTTTAAGACGGAAGGCATTGGCTTCTTGCTGACTTTGGCTAGAAGCTGCTCCCACCTCTGAGAGACCACACTGAGTTCCTCGGCTGTATACCCCCTGAGTTCTGCAAGGAGAGTGTCTAGACCCAGGCTGTTTGCAAGATGGAGTCATCCATGACACAATGTAGCCACAAGAGTGACAGTTTATCGCCTATGCTGTATCCTTGGTTAGAAGCAGGTCACACTCAAGGGAAGGTTTTACACAAAGGCATGAGATGCCTATCAGGAAGTGGGGATAGACGGGGCTCCCTCAGGAATCTGTCACAGCTACTATTATGTTCAGCATTATTGTCATCATTTTTGAATATTGTATAAACAGATCTACTTCAAAAGGTATTTTTTTAATGAACTTACACAAAATAGAGGGCATGAAGTTTCTATTCCAGTCTTAATACAGGCCAAATTGAAGATGGTCACTTGTATTATTAGTATCTTTGTACCCTACCTGTATTTTCTTATGATGTGCATGAACATTTATACTAGATGTGGATTAGAGAAGAATCAGGCATTTGTACTATCCAAAATCATAAAAGTTTAATTACCAATGTTGCAAACTCATCACTAAAACAAAGCACACTTTTATTTAACCCATGAGCAAAATCAGAATAGTTAAAATTGAGCTTTATTTTCTTTCTTTTCTTCTTTTTTTTCTTCTCTTTTCTTTTGCCATCATTTTCATTGAATTTTATCTAAAATAAATAAGGAATGAGTCTAGGGATGAATAGCTGCTAAACAGATTGCATTTTTTTTTTTTTTAGAATTTATTTATTTGACAGAGGGAGACACAGCGAGAGAGGGAACAAAAGCAGGGAGAGTGGGAGAGGGAGAAGCAGGCTTCCCGCAAAGCAGGGAGCCCAACGCAGGGCTCAATCCCAGGACCCCGGGATCACGACCCGAGCTGAAAGCAGATGCCCAATGACTGAGCCACCCAGGCGCCCCTGAACTGATTGCATTTAAAGCAAAAGCATTTACGCTGGTTTCCAAAAGGTTCTGGTTCTTCCTCTCTTTGGAGATAGGCCAGGAGTGCCTTTTTTTTTTTTTTTTTTTTTTTTTTCCGGTCAGAAGAATGACCTGCTCTGGGTAATGACGTGTGAGCTCACAGAACCAAGTACAAATCACCATTGCCCTCCTCCTCCCATCCCCCTCCCCTCCTCCTTCCCTGACACCAGTCTTAAAAAATGGATATTATATAGAAATCACAAATTGCAATGTTTGAACTCTTTGTTGATAAAACAAACGGTGGTAACAGGGAAAATTTCCAGATACCTGAACTTTGATTTAAAAGTATCCCGGGGCTATTGATGGGTAACCCTGAAAATATACAAAAAACTGTCACAGGAAATAAGTTTTGTGGTTATTATCAAAATGACTCTGGTGAAACCCACATGCAAAGTTTTTAAAAATGACGAGAGTATTGGGGGCGCCTGGATGACTCAGTCAGTGAAGCGGCCGACTCTTGGTTTCATTTCAGGTTATGATGTCAGGGTCCTGGGAGAGAGCCCTAGTTGGTTCTATGCTCAGCAGGAAGTCTGCTGGAGATTCTCTGCCTCTGCCCCTCCCTCCCTCTTTCACTCTCTCAGATAAATAAATACATCTTTAAAAAATGATAGTATTAAATATGAAGCTTACAGGCAATATTCTATTTTCAGATGAAAAGCATGCTCTCTAGAACTTTCAAAAGACTAGGTTGCAACACTGCATTCTCTAATTCATCTTATATTTGAAGGATTTGATTCTGTATCTTTCCCTATTTGCAGACATCTAATGACACCTTCGAAATTCCCCTCATGTTAACTGGAAATGTGGTTTTAAGGAAGAGGCTCAACTATGAAGATAAGACTCGGTACTTTGTCATCATCCAAGCTAATGTGAGTATTCAATTTCCCTAGCTTCCCTCTGGGGAACTTATGAAGTAAAGAATGCGCCCGAAATATATAAGTGCTCTCAGAGTGCTTGGTGTAGTTTATGGGCTGGACAGGGTAGGCTGCCCACAGCGTAATTTGCATATTATATTCTTCTAGATGGGGAGTGGGATGGAAGGGGGCAGGAGGATTGTTTGTCCTCACTGTTTCCTTCCCTCTGAATCACTCATACCCACTCTTCAATAATTTGCCTTCAGTTCACACTGAAGTATTTCTCAAAGTGTGATACATGGAATGTCAGTAGCAGAATCACCTTGGGAGGATATTAAACATGCAGATTCCTGGACCCAACCTCAGACCCTCTGAATAAAAATTCAAAGGGTAGAAGTGGAATGCTTGCATTTTTATTAACTCCCCAGGGGATTCCAGAGTACACTAAAGGAAGAGAAAAACCTTCCAACTGGCAATCTTCTCTCCCATGGCTGCCATTTCTTGAATAGTTGCTCACTAGGTGTCAGCGACTGGGACCATAACCAGGATGTGTGCACAGTAGGAACAGAACATCAGAAAACAGTCTTACATAATATGGGCTTTTTAAAAAAATTTATTTATTTATTTGAAAGACAGAGAATGAGAGAGAGAGAGAGTACATGAGAGGGGGGAGGGTCAGAGGGAGAAGCAGGTTCCTTGCTGAGCAGGGAGCCTGATGCGGGACTCGATCCCGGGACTCCAGGATCATGACCTGAGCCGAAGGCAGGTCGCTTAACCAACTGAGCCACCCAGGTGCCCCATAACATGGACTTTTGTTATCATTTTAATAAAATCCCTAGATTCATGTGGATCAAGGGTTGGTTTGACAGCTCAAGTATATCACTAAGGACTCAGGTTACTTCTCTCCTTACATTGTGCCCCTTTCCTGAAATTTGGTTATTTTTCCAATGCCTTATTTGTCAGGGGCTCTTAAATCCCACAGCCATAAGCATCACAACTGCATTTCAAGTCTGAGGGTAAGCAGGTGGAAAGAGGGCAAAACTAGGACTCCTCTTATGTTTGTTTATTCCTCCTTTGTCTGCAAGGAAACTCTTCCCGAGTCCTCTCCCATCCAATGTCCCCTCCCAGCCTGGGATCCCAGGAGGCAGCGTAGAGAAGGGAGGTTGAGGAAGATTGTATGTAGCAAAGGGGAATGAGGTAATCACCTCTGGATTGCACCAAGTTCTCTGCATCTCCTGGAGCTGGACACACTGATAACCCTGGGGGCCTAGGCCGGGAGAAGAAGGAGGAGGAGAGGCGGCGGAGGAGGAAGGAAGGAGAAGGGGAAGAAGAGTTTGTTAACAAGAAGAACGGGGCTAGTACTTCAGCAAACAACTGATAGGTCTGGCTACAGATAGCTTCTAGTATTGACGAAGGTCCATAGAAAGTGACAGGATCATGTTCTGAAAAGGTTATTAGACCCTGAAGCCAACCTCTGCCTTTAAGGGCTCCTAAGCATTGTCATCCTAGTCATGTGGCAGAACAGGAAGACAGCAGAGAGGGGCAAAAGGAAATCTTCGTCCGCCAGCTCTTCTGAACCAGTTTATATGCAACAAGGTGTCACTCAATGGCATTTTGCCCAAAAGATATTTTGCCAGAAGGGGGGGGGGTTTGTCTATGTATATTTATATTAATATCATTTTATATATTTATAATATATAAATATATTTACTTATATGTAAATATATTTTATGTAACATATATAATATATATAAATTTATCTGTTATATATAGTAGGTAGGTAGTAGATATAGATACATAGATAGAAATCTAATTTTTGAAGCCAAATCTCTAGATTTACATTCAAAATTCTCCAGTTGGTTGTTTTTCAATTGATTGTCTTGGTGTCCAGGGGTAGAGGCTAAAGTGGAGACAGACAGCAGACATAAGAAAAAGTAAAATCTACTGAACTCTCAGTAGATTGAGTAGATTTGAGTTCCTCAAAACCCTGAAATCTTTCTTTTTATAGATTATTTCCATGCAAGTGAAAATGAGAAGAAAAAATACAGTTTCCCTTGCCGGACTCAGAATCTCTAATAAAATGTAGGGAAAAGTAAGATTGCTCTGGAATGTATCTGAAAACAGTTTTTATTGTGCTATTTAAAATGAGTTTGTTTTTTTTTTTTTTAAAGAAACTCAAGCTAAAACATCTGAGTTGCTATTTAATTTAAAATATTTATAAAGATACCTGGAACAATTTGTATGCAATCTGTAGACTGCCCATAAGTGAGGGAGGGAGTGTTAAATTTTTAGCATTTCAGGGATAAAATTATGAAATAGAAGGATATGCATGAATCATCGAAAGGAAGGGATGGAATTGGCAAGAAATTAAAGAAAGGGTTAATTTATCTGTAACAACTTTTATTATAAACTTAAATCAGACAGTAAAAAATGTGAATGTTAAATATAGGAGATTAGAAGATTTTTGGTGTTTTTAAAAATTTTCAGAGCGATATCCTTTTAATGATTTTAGAATATACCAAAATTAGGATGCATTATAATTAATCCAACTATACTTTCCATTTTTTTGTTTTTTTGGCATGGGATGGTATCTACCCTCATGACTCTCGTGAGAGGCAGTGAGTGCAGGATTGTGGCAAAAGCATGAATTCTCGAACCACCATTACCTGGATTTAAATGCCAGTGCTGCCGTTGACTAGCTGGGTGACTTTGGGCAGATGTTGTACCTCAGTTTCCTACCTAGTAAAATGACGATATTAATAAAACACACCACATAGACTTCTTGTGAAGATTAGTAAGTTAACAACCACAACTAATACTTAAGACAAATGCTTGGAATATATTCTCATATCGTTACAGTATTCTATAAACTACTTAACTACTGGCACTTCATAGTTCAAAAATGGATCATGTAGGGGCTCCTGGGTGACTCAGTCAGTTAAACGTAAGCATCTGACTCTTGATTTGGGCTCAGGTCATGATCTCAGGGTCCTGGGATGGAGCCTTGTGTCTGGCTCCACACTCAGCTGGGAATCTGCTTAAGATTCTCTCCCTCTGTCCCTCCCCCATTGCTCACATACTCTCTTTCTCTCTCAAATAAATAAATAAAATCTTTTAAAAAATGGATAATTTAAAAATGGAATTACCATGAGAAACTTATGTTTATTATGAATGTATAAGCATATACTTTTAATCTTACTAAATAGCACCATATTATTTTCCAAAGTATTACAACACATCACTCCCCCCCCAACAAATGGTAAAGAATTCTTCATTGCCTCTACATCTTAGACACATAATTTACTTAAAACGGTGGGTTGTTGGAACTGAAAAGCTGACTCCTACTTGCTTAAGGACCGATTGTGGGTCTCTTCCCAGCTCCAAGTTCAATGACCTCACATTTGTGGTCATGGTGGTAGAGCCTAGAGTATGGAAAGTGACAAATGCTACAAATCAGAGCTTCTTCTCTCAGAGAGATGGTTGTTAAACATGGACTGCTTTGTATATGCCAATGTCTATGTCGGGGAGCAAGAATCCCTGTCCTCTCCAAAGGTCCTTCTAGCTGGACTCAGGATCAAATTGACATGAGACAGATTCACAGACAAAAATCAAATGTAATAGGTGTATGTATGGGGAATCCACACAGATGTGGAAATTCCAAAGGCATTCAGGCAGGATGAGGTCTCTGTGTCATCCTGAACTAGGGAGAAGGGGGTGGGAGTCTGGGGCTTCAGAGGAAAGGGATGCACTTCATAGGATGATAAGAAAAGCATATATCTGATAATTAGATGTTTGCCCTACCATACAGGTGGGTCACTCAGATAAAATTTATCTCTGTTAATAACCTTTATTCTGGGAGACCCCAATTTAGGTTCTTCTGTGTGGTTAAGAGAAGGACAGAATTTATCTTGAGTCTGCACACTCTCAGGTGCCTTCAGCTCACAATATGCCAAAGTTGTACATTTGCCGGGGTGGGCTGTCCTGAACCTCTTCATCTATATAATTTATATTTTTATATTTATATAGAATCATGAAATCCACAGACTGTTATATGTTTCTGATTATATTTTTATATTCTTTGGGTTTTTTAATTATTGTCAATGGTATGTAAATCAATGTACATTGTAGATCATGTACATTAAAACCTACATTATTCTCTTCAAGTCATAAAGAGAGTGGAAATATGAGCGATTGATTTTGATTTTAAAGTAGATGGTACCTAAGAGGGTAGAGGTCTGATGATAAATTACTGAAATCACTCAGTTTGGATCTGGCTTCACTTATGGTACAAAGATTTGATTGATGTGCAAAGGAAACTATTCAAATTTCACATAATTAGGAAGTTTCTTTTTATCCATGTGGGCATGTTGTTACTCTTAAATAAGCCAGGAGAGTTTTGGTTAGCATAAATAAGAAAACTTGTCACTCGTTTTATTGAGAATATTTGCAACATTATTACCCGTGGTTCATTTTAAATATGAATATGCAATGAGGGAATGATTATTTCTAGAAAACAGAAGGAAAAGAAATCTAAAAAAGAAAGTTCAGAGATACCCAGAGATCAGTGGGTTTTCTTTCTATTGAAATGTCCAATATAGTCTGTACCACAAACTCCAATTTTTTGATATATTACCCTAAATCACAAAGGAATCAAACTCATCTCTTTATACATAGATATTATTCAAAACCAGCTCTCTTTTGTATTAGCATTATCCTGACGGAAATACTAAGGATTCTTAGGTACTCAAGAGCTCTTGATTAATTGT
Organism: Neomonachus schauinslandi; assembly: GCF_002201575.2. NCBI lineage: Eukaryota > Metazoa > Chordata > Mammalia > Carnivora > Phocidae > Neomonachus > Neomonachus schauinslandi. The sequence continues at coordinate 72,024,793 of NC_058408.1, forward strand.
CAGAAAGAAAAACTTTACATTTAATTTAAAATCATAGCCAGGGTAATTTCTAAGTTACCTTATCAATAACAGGGCAAATTTAATATTTTCTCCAATATCAAAAATCTAGAATAGGGACACAAGTTGTCTTTCATAATAAGATATTATATAATTCCTAAAAACACTATTTCTTTATTATCTCTGTCTTTTCTCTTAATACTATGAATATTCAGAACAGTATGTAAACATTATAATTACATGGGCTTGGATGTAAAAAAAATCACTTTGTACACTTTTGGATATCAATTTATGTAAACAACTTTTCAAAACTAGCCCCCACTCTGACCTTCCCTCACCTCTACTTCCTACTAATTGTGGAATACGTCCTAAATTGTACACCCATTGTTTTTAGCTCTGCCTATTTCCTGGGTGTATTCTGGGGAATAAGAGTGAAATAGGAAGATGATGCTTGATGGTTAACAAATATAAAATGTTCCAGTTGTAAAGACACGTAAGCATGTGCAGATGTAAAATATCATGCTCTTCTATCTACTAGTATGCATGAAAATTAAGAAAAATTAGGTAAGCATTTCAAACAAACAAAAAAAACACTTTCAAGAAAAAAAAACTCACTCCTAAAATGGTTTAGACCTACACAATCTTGTTGCTTATTTTTTCTCGTTTGCATAAAGGAATCTAACAGAATCAAGTTACTCTAGGATAAGTTTTAAATTTTCAGTCAGTGATATCCCATCTATCATCGGTGGACAGAAGCAAGACAAACACCTCCCTGGTCTTCAGTAACTGAGTCAGGGTTAGAAGACTCAGGGCAACTCTAATTATGTTGCAATTTTTTTTCTTTCTTTACTGCAAATACCTGATAAGGTAATGAGAGAGTCTTTAATATATGTATCAATGAGTCAGTCTAGTAGGTGCTTCTAGCCATTTTTTTTTTTTTTAATCTGCAAACCACTTGAATACTGAGTATGTAAATGTTGGAAGTCTCTATTCTGAGGTTCCTATGGCTCAGCAAGAAATCAGAAGATCAGCATGCCTGTTCCATACTCACTTTAAAACCGAGATTAGTGTAATTTCATAGTATTGGGTAGAGTCTACATCATTCCTGGCCCCACTCCAAACAACCAATATTTAACTTAATACGCTTCTAAATAAGAGCAGGTACTGAGTGCATTAGAAATTAGCATTTATCTCATTTGATCAAAGAATAGTGGGCAATTAAACCATTTTACAGCAAGAAAGCCTTTTAATTGGGATAAAGGGATTGAAGCCTCACTTATCATCTGACAGAGGTGTTTTATTGACTTAACATTGTCATAGTGTAAATATTTGAAATTTTACAAAAAATGTGCTTGGTAAAAAGTGCGGATTGTGACAATGAATTAGTTATCTCCGAGCTATTTCTAAAAGTAAATATCTTTGAAGTTCTCTGTGCTTAAAAAGAAATTAGTTTTTCCTTGCAAAGTATTGATGAAAATTTCTACTTATTTAGTAAATAATTCATTCAAAGACAGCAGGTGTCTGTGCTGTGCTTGCGTATGTTCTAATATGATCCCGAAGAGTTTGTACATCGTGTTGCCATCATCTGGGGCCAAGGGACTGGAGGCTTTGAATAAAGATGCTAAAGATTCCAGGACCATGTCAGTGTGGCTTTCCTGAGAAACACTGATGGAATGTTCCAGCTAGGTCACATCCGACACTTTCCTGAATATTTCTTATGGCTTTCTTGATTCAATGTTGAAGATACATGTGTGCTTTTAAATTCTGGCATTTCGGCTTTGATGCCGGATTGTTCTTTGTATCACCTGCAATTCCTTGCACAGCTGAACTCACAATCGTTAAATAGTGACTTGTTTTTATGGCATCTAATTAAAGGTTTCATGTAAGGTTACAAAGTGTAAGTGGCATGTGAAAGAATAATACACATTGAGAAAATACAAAGTAAACAAATTTGAATAACTTTTAAGAGATATATTCTTGCTTGCCAGTTATAGCTATAGTTTCTAAATCAATGAAATATTGTCTTATTTTTAAATATTTTAAAATGAAAAATATCTTAATCTTGTAAAGGAAATAAGAGAAATGAGGAATGAAGTGGGAGAAAGGAATTTGAGGGGGTAGTTTTTAATATGTTTTGGATTCTCACATAGCAATGAATGGAAATATAGGCTTCAGGAAATCATATAAAACATTCATGCAAGTAATTATGTTTTATTTATACCACTCCCAATTTAGAATGGTATTTCTTTTATCTAGAACAGTCTTGAGCAGTAACATTTTACTAGAAAGAGCAAAAGGTTCTTTTCATTTCGGTTTTTATCTGAATTGCCAGGGGCTATGTTTTAGATGAATTTTTTAGATCAAATTTTGTTCTAAACTAGGAGAAGTACTAAGGCTTTCCATGGGCTTACATGAGAGCAGTGTTCAGGAGACCTACTTCCATTTTTCCTTATGTTTTATAATAAATTTTAACAACAAATTGTGGGGAGGCTCCACATGTGTAGAGAGGCAGCTGGTATCTTTTCAGTGCTACCTGTCTGTTTATAGAAATGAAGAAGAGCAGGATACATCACCCCAAAATACACCTCCCTGGCATAAGGACTATTTTAGGCTGATTATGTTTTCAAACCAGCAAACAACCAGAGGAGCTCTGAAAACCATGTAGAAACCCTTCCATGTTGGAAGAGCACTTTGCACTTAGACAGGAAGTCTCCACCTGCAAGGGCATCCCTCTCCCACCAGGAAGATGAGAATGACTGAATCTGGACAAGCTCCTGTCTGTGGGGAGGGTCTGGACATGCACCTGCAAGACAGCGACTCCCGTGTTGACTGTGCTTTGCCCGAAAACCTGGCTCTCCCCTGCCCCCACATCTTCTTTAGTCTTTAGCTGGAGTTGGTATTTAAGGTGATAGCTTTGGCCATTTGGGGGAGTTACTCAGTTTTCCTGGTATCTGTGTGTCTACAGTAGGTGTGCATATCATTAAACTGCTTGGGCTTTTTTCCTGCTAATCTATTTTCTATTACATGAGGTCTCAGCCAAGAAGCTAGAAGGGTGGAGAGAAAATTATTTTTCTTCCCTGACAGTCTACATTATGTATTTTGGGAATGATACATACACCCACCCTTATTCACTTGTACCCATATGATGGAGTAGTGACAATGACCCAAAGAGGTAGAGAACAGTGAGATTTGTTGCCGACAGACTGAAGGAAAGAGTTTGGATAAATACTCTACTCTGTCTACTACAGTGACTTGGTGATGGCATATGAGGGGTAACCTTATGTGGCAAAGAAGTGTAGAAATACTGCTTCTGAGTATGAAAACATTTTGCCACATCCATACCATGTAAAATGTAAATTATCTAATATTTTTTATAAACTTAGGTTGATTTGGTCTTTTGAAAGACTTCATCCCAAGCAATCATAATTTTAAAATGGTAAGTTTGATAAGCCAGTTGTAGTTTTTTTTTAATTTAATTTAATTTTATTTTATAAGCCAGTTGTAGTTTTTAAAATTTAAAATAAATCCATGAATTTATGCCAAATTAAGATTTTTCAACAAAATAGTGGTTGCTGGGGGGGATGGGCAAACGGGTGAAGGGGAGTGGGAGATAAAGGTTTCTTATTATGGAATTAATAAGCCATGGAAATAAAAAGCAAAGCATAGGAAATACCATCAATGATATTATAATGATGCTGTGTGATGGGAGATGTAGCTACACTTGTGGTTAGCACAGCATAACATTACATGTTGAATCACTATAGTACATCTGAAACTAATATGTCTTCAATAAAAAAAAGATTTTTCTATATGTACTCACATTTCATACATGTAAACAGTATATATTTTTTTAAAGATTTTATTTATTTATTTGACAGAGAGAGACACAGCGAGAGAGGGAACACAAGCAGGGGGAGTGGGAGAGGGAGAATCAAGCTTCCCACCGAGCAGGGAGCCCAATGCGGGGCTCGATCCCAGGACCTGGGATCATGACCTGAGCCAAAGGCAGACGCTTAACGACTGAGCCACCCAGGCGCCCCTAAACAGTATAATTTTAAAGGCTAACTTGTGGACCACCAAAATTATCTCATGTATCATTTAGTGTTTGTACTGTACTTTCAACTGTTTTGAATATAATGACCAGACAGGGAAAATTTACAACAATTAAAGAAGGACTTCTTAAAAATCTGTATACCTGTAAATTCAGTCAATCATGATTATTACTCTAAGCTTGTAGTCATTAATTTCAATTATAGTTTCCCCTTTTTTGAGAAGGGGGAATTATATTTTCCTCCATGCTCTTCCATGTACTAATTGGGGACTTGCAGATTGCACTGACAAAAGACAGAGTAACAGGGCAAAATCCTTCCCATGCATATGCGGCAAGCAGGAATGGCTCCCTGAAGTGCTAAGGACCAGGGTCTGCAACCTACCTTTCTGGGGAAGCAGGGAGAAGAGGTTTTTGTGGGAGCACATGAGTTTCTAATGAGAATGAGCAGGAGATAAGAATGTTGTGATAACGTGTGTTCATGTAGGAGTTACTGTTTGCTAGTTCAGTTTGTTTTCCTGATGGCCATAACCATTCATGGCATCTTCGTTTCCAGAAGTTTCTGTTTTTTAGTGAGATAAAAGAAGACTTCTTTCTGTATATGTTCAATCTCAAATATCATTAAAATAGCCTTTATATCAACTCTGAAACTCTTAGTGGTCCTCACACTCTGGAAATTTAAACATTTTTCCCCACAATTTGACCACACTCTGTCTTATAATGGTTCTAAACACTAGAGAAGCTGGAGTCCCAGAGTTATTGTATTCCTAAATGGTTGTATAGGCAAAATTCCACCAATAAAGATTTTTCAGCCTTCTGAGATTTTACCCTAGAACCCTTCCTTACAACATTTCTTGAGCAACAAGATTGGAAAAGAACATAACTGAAATGCAGAGTTGTGCACAAAGCTTGAGAGTATTTTTAACTGGTAAGCAAATATCGATGTCTGGTAAATGTCACACAGGAAAACACTAAGCAACATAAAATAAAATGTCAGTCCATTCGTATATTACTTTCTTAACATGCAGTGTAATATTAGTGTCAGGTGTACAACATAGTGATTCAACGCTTCCATACATCACCCCATACTCATCATAAGTGCCCTCCTTAATCCCCAGCACCTGTTTCCCCTACCACCCATCCCCACTGGTAACCAAGTATATTACTTTAAAAAAAAATCAATGAGGTAAATGCACATACCATAAAATTAGCCACTGTAAAGTGAACAGTTCAGTGGCATTTGGCACATTGACGCTGTTGTGCTTCCACCACCTCTATCCGTCCCCCAAACATTTCATCCCAAAAAGAAGTCTTACACTCCTCCAGCCTTCTTTCCCCACCCCTGCTCTCTCAGCCCCTGGCAGTCACCAATGTGTCTGGGTGGCTTTACCTATTCTGGATGTTTCATGTTTTTATCTGGTGTTTTTCACTTTGCATTAATGTGTGCAATGTTTATCCATGTTGTAGTGTATGTCAGTACTTCATTCCTTCTCGTGGCTGTGCCATTCTGTGTGTGTATGTATCCCAAATGTGTGTGTGTGTATCCTATATATATATATATAGGATATATATATCTATATATATCTATATATCTATATATATATATCTATATATGTTAGATATATAGTGTGTGTGTATCCTATATATATATAGGATATATATATATCTCTTATATATATACATATATATATGTATATATATAACAAAATTTGTCTACCCATTCATTCATTGGTGGATATTTTGACTGCTGCCAACTTTTGGCCATGGTGAATAGTGCTGCTATGAACATGTATGTAAGTATAATTACTTTTTGGAGTTGTACAGAATAGAATTTTAAGGAGACAGAAAAAAATGGAATAAGTTTTCAAAATAACAAAATGCTATGAAAGTAAAGACACTCTAGATTCCACCATAATGAATGACAAACCACCACCACTCTCACAGTGGGTGTTCTGGACAGAGATGACTTGGGTCCGATGTTTTTTCCTTGTGTCCTCCTGCTGAACTCTCTTTAGATACATATAATCAATGTAAATGAAATGTAATGTAATGAAATCACTTCTACTCTTGAACATGGGCTGCACATAGTGTTTTTCCCCCCAAAGAAATGAAAAGGGAAAAAAGAGTAAATTGACAATGGGGAAATCTCATGAACACAATCTCAACCAGGTGATCAAGGTTAGCATAAAGGATGAGTTGTGTTGATAATATATACTCTTGATATAATGTGCTGACAGGACACTGGACCTCTATGGTCTCCCTCCCCAAAATGCTTCCCCCCCCGTCTGATCTTGAGACAAACATCAAAGTCCCCACTGAAGAACACTCTACAAAATGCCTGGCTAGTACTCAACATTGTCAAGGTAACCAAAAACAAGGGAAGTTGGAGAAATTTTCAGAGCCAAAAGGAGCCTGAGAAGATTTCATGGCTACATGTAGGCGGGTTCCGGATGGGATCCTGGGATGGAAAACGCATGTCAGAAACTAGCAATGTCTCTGCAGAAGGGATCATAGTTAGTAACAATGTATCCTCAAAGCGAAAAGTACTGGGCCAGCTGAGGAAGGAAGACCTTCCTGTTTCAATAAGAAGGACCAGGAATGCAGTCTGAGCTCAAGTCCACTGAAAGAAGGGCTAGAGCATTGCTAAGAGTCCAGATGGGAGTTCTCCTCACAAGAAATTCTTTTTTCTTTTTTTTTTTTCTGTGCCTGTATGAGATGATAGATGCTAACTAAACCTATTGTAAAAATCCTTTCACGTATATGTATGTCAAATCATTACATTGCACACCCTAAACTCATGCAGTGCTATATGTCAATTATATCTCAGTAAAACTGGGAAAAACCAAACAAGGAAAAAAAAAAAAAATCCCTGCTCTCTTGGAAATACAATGTGTCGTGGGAAAGAGTGAAAGTTGAACAGATAATTGCCATAATTGCTGCAAGGTCACTCTTCCTAGACACTGTAGTTTTAGAGTCCCAAAGAATGAAGAAGCAAAATAAAACAAGTATCATCTAGAAGCTCAGAAAACTAGGTTATTTCAGTGACAACAGTGCGCTCCCTGAAGACCAGCAGGGCTGGTCTCAAAATACTTGATAACAGAAATGCTTGTGTGAGCCATTAAACATTTCTCTGTTAAAAGTGCAGCAGACCTGCCAGGTTTTCTTCTCTTCCTTTTTTTCTCCCTTCACTTTACTTTTCTGAGAATTTGGTTTTTTTTGTTTTTTTTGTTGTTGTTGTTGTTTGTTTTTAGAAATAACCAAAATTTATCTAAAGTTTTTCTTTAAAAAAAAAAAGATTTATTTATTTGGGAGAGTGTGAGCGAGAGGGAGAGAGAGAAAGAGTGTGAGTGAGAACACGAGTCAGGGAGGGACAATGGGAGAGGGAGAAGCAGACTCCCTGCTGAGCAAGGAGCACAATGTGGGACTTGATCCCCCGACCCTGGGATCATGACCTGAGCCGAAGGCAGACGCTTAATGACTGAGCCACCCAGGCGCCCCTAAAATTTGTCTACATTGCTTGAAACATCATCAAAAATCAAAGACAGAGCTGGGTGGGCGTGGGGTAGAGGAATCAAGAGCCAACTGTGTTTGCTAAGTGGCCTTCTCAAAGGAAAAGTGACATTGTGTTGTACTTCAAGGATGGGAGATAGTTTCATACCTTGGAGCAAGCCTCCTATGGACCTTAGGCTCCTACCCTCCCATGGAGACTGAGAGGTGGGGGTCTGTCTTCTTTGGTGATTATGGCTCCCAGATCCTTGAGACGGAGTGCTGGATTATAAAACTGGCAGAAGTTTGAGCTGCAGGAAGATTGCCATCTCAAAGGGCAGAGAAAGAATGTACAGTTGCAAGTTTTCTAAAGTAAATGCCCTAAGAGTGGTTGGGGCCTATAATCAGGAAGAAACCTGTCTACCATCTAGTCAAGCTGAAGAAAATGTTGGGTCCATCTCATTGTTTTTTGTGTTTCTTTTCCTTTTTCCTCTCATAGGACCGTGCACAAAATCTGAATGAGCGGCGAACCACCACCACCACCCTCACAGTGGACGTTCTGGACGGAGATGACTTGGGTCCTGTGTTTCTTCCTTGTGTCCTGGTGCCAAACACACCTGATTGTCGCCCGCTCACCTACCAAGCCGCCATCCCTGAATTGAGAACTCCGGTAAATGTGCTCGCATTCTTTCCCCTTCACTTATATCTCTATCCTCAGTGAGATCCAATTCTAGTAGTTTGTAGACATATTAGCTGAGAAGAGCAAACTTCACTATATGGACATTGAAAGGTATTTATGTCTAAAACCATTTTCAGAGAGTATGGCAAAATTTGGTGACCATGCATTACTGCATCATTTACAAAGTCCAAAGTGTGCCATGATGCAACCATTCATTTGACACTGATTATTTTCTTTTCCACCTATAAATCATAACCGAGTTCAGTTGCCAACCTATTCTAGGAAACTCCAAGAAATAGCTTCAGATTTCCTTAAGTTCACCAAATCAACAAACATAGAGTCCTAAGTCAGAAGACACACGGGCCAACAGGATAGTTGTCAGCCTTTAACATCCTACGATGTTATTGGAGATTGCGCTTGGCTGTTTGGAGGTGGAAGCTAATGAATCCCAAATGCAAATATCTATCCCTTAAAGATGTGTTTTAAAGAAGCAGAAACGTAAGGCATGAATATGTATCTGGTATGCTCGATTTTGCTTCTGTTTTGTTTTTGTTTTTGCCTCTTTTTTAAAATTCTAATAGAGCTCTAAGTCACTGTTAGCCTGGAATTCACACCTCGGACCTAGCTGGGTGATAAATATTTATACCTAAGAATAAAAATTGTAAGGCAAATATAAACTAAAATATCAATTTCTCCCTTAAAAGTAAAAAAAAAAAATAATTCTCTTTTAGAGAAGCTAAATTCCTAGGGGGTGAATGTCTTTGCGGTTCCTCTGGAAAGCATTCAGCTTTCTGGGTGAGTAACGTGGCTCATGATGTCAGAATTTATTGGAAGGTATTCAAATTTTTTTTTTTTTCTCAAACGTGTAAGAACTGTGGTTTGGGGTATCCTCTCTGTATTTGAGATGTTTAAAATATAAAAAAAAAAATTCCTTCTCCTAAGTGTAAATGACATTGCGTTCTATGCTTGCTAAGGATTCTTCTCATGCAATGTTGCATGTCTGATCCTTACTTTAAGATTTAGTAAATCTTAAATGGCTGAGATTCACTGTTGTGTCTTCCAGCATAAATAACTACTGGTCTAGTTGGCTTATGTGAAGAAAAAAAAAAAAAAGCTGCAGAAAAAAAAAGAATAAAAGTTACGATGTGCATTTAATGAAGAAAAGTATAATCGAATTTTCAGCTCTATGGAGTAAGTTTGAAGACAAAAGGCTAATGTAGAAATTGTGTGGACAAATAGTTGTAGATCACCTAAAGTTATATGTCATGATAGGATTTTGTGGAATATTCCAGTAAGATGACTACTAATGATAGTGAACATTAATTGTTTTCTTGGAAAAACTTAATTGATATTATGAGGAAAAAATATTTTAAGTATTTATTTTTGAGTTGATTTATGTAGCTGTCATATCCCTGAGGTCCCCAAGAGAAGGGGCATAGTGACACAGTGACTGGAATCGATGGCTCAGTGTGGTGATGCTAACAGTACTTGATAGCTTGAGGGAAGAGGCACAGGTCGCTGCCCCAGAAGCAGAGGGTATTGACTTTATAAAGCCCCTCATCCGTTCCTCTCTCTTCCAGATGGCCGATGGAGCATCTCTCTCATTCCCCTTCAGTGCACTATAGATGAGGCCATGCTCCATATTTGGGGGAATGAAAATAAATGGTACTAGGGACTAATGGTTATATAGATTGTTCCATGTGTCATGAACTGGGCAAAAGTCTTCGGGGATATTAACTGCAATCCTGGTGGGTAGCTGCCACTTTTAAGGTCACTTGAGAGACAAGATCTCTAACATAGAGTTTATGTAACTTTTTATGGCCTTACAACGAATACATAAAAAACCGTTTTCTTTTAAAATCATGTCTCTTGAATTAAATGTCCTGCTATAAATTCCTGAATGATCAAACTTTATGCTTCATCATCCCTTTTACTAGATTGACCCTTTCTTTAACATTCTGTGAAATGGAGAATTTTAATTTTACATATTTGAATAGTGATAGCAAATATTTATTTATTATAAAGGGTATATTTTTATTGCCATGTAGAAAAAATTATATGTACTTGCAGAATTAAGCACCTGTTCTGATTATCAATCACTGCATAAAACAATCACCAAAACCCAGTGGCTTCAAATCACAGTTTTTAAATTTGCTCATAAAAGCTGCAGTTTGGGCGGACTCTGCTCCACGCAGCAGCAGCTGAGGATCCTTACCTGAGGCTTGGGTACCAGTGTTAGAATGGTTCACTTGGCATGTGGATTCTGACTGTTGGCTGGAACCGAGCCAGGGCTGTGAGCAGAAGCTTCAGTCCCACTCCACGCGGGTCTCCCTCTGGCTGTTGGGGCTTCTCACACCGAGGCATTGGATTCAAGAACTAGCTTCCAAGGGGATGAGGCAGAACTTGTAGGAATTGGCTTGCAATCTACAGTGCCCCTTCTGTTGTAGTTAAACCTCAGCCAGAGTCAAGGACTATCAGTAGGTACCACGTCCTGATAGGAGGAGTATAGAAGTCACATTGTTAGAACATCTGGGGATGGAAATCTTATTGTGGCAGTTGTTGGAAACTGAAATCTCCCATGGTGTGGACATCAGGCTTCCTGGCTCTTTTCTGCATATGCCGCTTTGGACCCTCCCCACTCCCCCCCCCGTCCCCCGCCCGGTTTCACAAGCATTAAGAACTAGAGCCAGTTTTTGAGCTTCACATTCAAATTGCTGTGAAATTATGTCTTTCCTTTCCACTAAAAAAAAATTTCCTTTCTTAAAAGTTTCCTTTACATATTTTGCTAAAATTTCTGGAAATTTCAATAAATAAAATCTTGCTATTCAGGGCGAGAGAACTAACCATTTATGTCAGCTAAACAAGACATGATGACTGTAATTACATACTTGCTGATCCTTTTCTGAACTAATTCTTCCAATTTTGAAAGCTTTGACACCTGCTCACCTTCTGTGTTGATGTGAAATTTTCCACCAGTTACCTCAGTGGTATTCTTGACTTGAAAAACCATTCTTAGTTCTGCCACAATGCATGCGGAATTTATCAGCTCACAAAAACCTTAAAAGGAAGTCTGGTACAGTGTTTAACTCATGAACCAGGATATAACAAAACTAAAAATCGACTATTTATTGAAATACAAATAACCATGTGTTTATAGAGAAACTTATTCAGTAACTGTTTTATCTGTTTTTCTACAACAGAAGATGGTCTTCACAGACACTAAGATTAATATTATATTGAATATGTAAATACATGGATCTGGTGTCTCTGGGGTACTAAAGTAATTTGTCATTCTGAAAATTTCTAAAAAATTCACTTACTAATTTGATAAGTATGTCCTGGCCCCCTGATGTATGCTCAACTCTGTGCTAATTGAGGACATAAGTAGGATGAGATGAATCCTTTTCAATATTGTGTAAATTTATTCTCACTTTCTGACTCTATGAAGTTGTTATTATGCCTGTCTGGTTGAAGTTTCATGATGTTATGGAAAACTCCCGTAGATTTTGGAGAGTACAGAACCCTCAGCTCTGTTTGTTTTCTCTTGAAGTGCAAAGACACAGCAAATGCTCACACTTTCTTTTCTTTCATGATTGAACAGTCGATCCTGTTTGGTTGGTTGGTTGATATTTTGCTGAGTAATTTGTCCCTGGAGAGAAACACTGTAGTATTAATATGATATAGATGTATTATCTGTGTGTTTCCTGGGTGTACCTCCCTTTACTTAGTGCTTGCCAGAATGGTCATTAGGAGCTAGGATCCACGCTCCAGTGAGCTCTTTGCATCCCTGTTGAGTTGGGTCCCAGGACTGTCTACCTACAAGCACCTATATATAATCTGTCTCAAAGAACTCTGGTTTTCATGAAACTGTCAAAGACAGGCCCTCTGCTGTATTTATGGTGTTCTCCCCTTCCAGAGACACTTCCCCAGTTATTACGGGAGTGGCGGTGATCTGCAGTGATGGACAACATTGATACTTTCCTCTTGACTCATGCTCATCGAGCAATCCAGGAACGTCTTCCTCTCCTCTTTTATGAAACTACCGGTTCTTCTTCTCCCCTCATGGCCCTGCTCTCGTTTCTCCTATATCTTTGATGGCTTGGGTTTTGGGTTTTTTTCTAAATAAATCTCTCTGCTTATTTTTTTTTACTTATCTATTTGTTTAATTATTATTATTATTTTTTGCTTATTCTTAAATCTTGGTGATTTTCCAGACTTCTATCCTTTGAAACTTTTTTTTTCACTATAGTTTTCACTAAGAGTCATCAAACCATCAATAATAAAGGGTTCTATTTTTCTTCAAATAGGGATGATCTGTGTGTTGTGGGAGTGTGTTCTGACTTGGAATCTTTCCTGACCTCCAAGCTTGCATTTCTCACTTTTTCTAGATATTTTTACGTGTGTTTTCCACAGATGCCTCATTATCCTTTCTAATGTGTTCATCCTTCTCTTGTTCACCTCCTGTTACCCTTGAGTTCATTGTGGATTTGGACCTTTACTTCACTGACCCCTACACCAAACTCCATCAGTTTCCACAGATCCTTCTGCACTGTCTATAGGATGTTACTCACATATGTGCAATGCCCAGTTCCACTGCCAAAATATGCATTGAAAGACATACTCTCCAGGCACCTGGGGGGCTCAGTCAGTTAAGCAGCTGACTCTTGGTTTTGACTCAGGTCACGATCTCAGGGTCCTGGGACCAAACCCTGCATGGGATCTGCACTCAGTGCAGAGTCTGCTTGAGATTCTCTCTCTCTCTCTCTCCCTCTGCCTCTCCCCTGACTCGCATGCTCTCTCTAAATAAGTAAATAAATAAAATCTTAAAAAAAAAAGACATACTCTCAACTCTAGATGCCAGAGCATCATCTCCCTGAAGGTAGTTTTGTTTTTGAAAATATAATTCCAATCCGATTGTTCACGGTTTAAAATAAAAAGCTTCAATATTCCCGTTATATACCAAATGAACTCCCAAAGTGTTTCGCATGTCACTTAAAGCCATTTTACACCCGACCACCTTCCAGTCTCATGTCTTGTAACTTGCCTAGTGCAACCCAGCAGCCATGCAGAGCTTTGAGTCTGCGCCTGAACTTCTCTGAGAACTAGCCCCCCACCTCTCCACTTTGTTCCATGTATTAAGCTTGTATTTCAGGAAATATTTCAGGAAATATTATGCAAATATTAGCCATGGTACATGTAAGTTTTTCATACACTTAACAGTGTTTGCAAATGCGAATAGTGGCAAGCACTGTCCTACTTGGTCTTTTTCTGTCCAGTAGAGTCTATTAGGTACTGTAGGGAAAGTGAGTGTATTTCCCTGTTGCTGGAGAGAGTTTTGGTTTCTAATTGTCCCAGCACATTGTTCATAATGCCTCCTTCACCTTGCAGCCATGTTCCAAATATTAAATGGTCTTCTCGCAGTCTTTAGGCCAGTTATTTCAAAATGTGTTCTGTGGAGCTCTTTTTAAGGCAACACATTGATGGATTAAGAAAAGATTGGCAATTACCAGACTGCCCATAACCTTGTAATGAGAAAATTGTTTTGGAGGGTTGAAAGGGACAGTGAGAAACAACACATGTGGAGTGAACATACTACATCGTCTGCCATTTCTTCCCCCACCAACTGTCTCACACACACGCCGCCAGCCGCAAACCATCAAAGCAGCTTCAGGTTCAAGGGAGGAAACATGAGCTAAATGCCAAACACACACAAAAAACTAGAATTTAGCAAATGTTGGTAGACTAAGATTTTGTATTGTGGTAATTCTGAAGGTACAATGTGAAATTATAAGTGAGCAAAAGAATCATTTGTTCTTTTCATCATTGGTCAAAATTTACATTGAATAGGCTCAACTGGTATTGTATCTCCATTTATCTAGAAAACAGTATGGAGGTTCCTCAAAAAGTTGAAAATAGAGATACCATATGATCCAGCAATTGCACTACTGGGTATTTACCCCAAAGATACAAAAGTAGGGATCCAAAAGGGTATGTGCACCCCGATGTTTATAGCAGCAATGTCCACAATAGCCAAACTGTGGAAAGAGCCAAGATGTCCATCAGCAGATGAATGGATAAAGAAGATGTGGTATATATACAATGGAATATTATGCAGCCATCAAAAGGAATGAGATCTTGACATTTGCAATGACGTGGATGGAACTGGAGGGTATTATGCTGAGCGAAATAAGTCAAACAGAGAAAGACATGTATCATATGACCTCACTGATATGAGGAATTCTTGATCTCAGGAAACAAACTGAGGGTTGCTGGAGTAGGGGGTGAGGGATGGGGTGACTGGGTGATGGACACTGGGGAGGGTATGTGCTCTGGTAAGCGCTGTGAAATGTGCAAGACTGTTGAATCTCAGATCTGTACCTCTGAAACAAATAATGTAATATATGTTAAGAAAGAAAAAAAAAAAAAGAAGAATATAGCAGGAGGGGAAGAATGAAGGGGGGGAAATCGGAGGGGTAGACGAACCATGAGAGACGATGGACTCTGAAAAACAAACTGAGGGTTCTAGAGGGGAGGAGGGTGGGAGAATGGGTTAGCCTGGTGATAGGTATTGAGGAGGGCACGTTCTGCATGGAGCACTGGGTGTTATGCACAATGAATCATGGAACACTACATCTAAAACTAATGATGTAATGTATGGGGATTAACATAACAATAAAAAATTTTAAAAAAATGTGAAGGTACCTTCCAATATCTGGAACAATTAAAGACTGAAAAACAAGAGGAAGGATTGAGTTTATTACTATTAGTTAAAGGAAATAAGTCACTGTTCTCAGTAAAAGAAGGAAGTCTGACTCTTCGTATTCAAGAGTTTGTTCCAATACTATTTTAAATTAACACTGGAGATGTGTTTTCCTATGAAAAGCTATAAAGAGAAGAGGCACAGTATCTTGCAACTTGGACGTAACGTCTATAACTTTTTGAACATTTCTGGAACTCTGACGGGCAGTTTACAAAGGTGCTTGCTGTCATGATGTAAGACAGTTCATGAGAACTTGGAGTCCAACCTGAACCCTGCGTGATGTTGCAGATGTTCCTTAATTATCACTCAACAGTAGTTTGAATTTGTCCTCTCTAAAATGGGGTTAATAAAATCTAATCTATGGGATTTTGTGAGTTGTAGAAAAGAAGATTCATGCAGCACACTTAACTTGTTCCTAGCCAACAGTGGGGAGTTACTAATATTAGCTGTTGATGTTTTCTTAAGATTTTATTTATTTATTTGAGAGAGAGTGTGGGAGAGAGAGATCACAAGCAGGGGGGAAGGGTAGAGGGATAAGCAGATTCCCCGATGAGCAGGGAGCCTGATGCAGGACTTGATCACAGGACCCTGGATCATGACCTGAGCCAAAGGCAGATGCTTTACCAACTGAGCCACTTAGGTGCCCCTTAGCTATTGATATTATCATTGCTCTGGAGTTACTTCACCTGGCTGGGTCTTTACTCAGAGGCTCATGGAAATAGCTAATTCACACTAGTTGTTAAATGTCTAGCTAATTTTCAGTGAAATTCCAGCTTTAGAAGCTTGAGTTGTATATGTTCTGACTGTGGTATTCATAATTAATTCAGTATGGCCCTTTAAAAAAAAATTCAGTACCTTTATTGAGAAGAGCAGTAGATTCATTTTTTAAGTAAACAGATTTGGCCCAGTCACCACTTGTGCTGAATTAATTGTGCCCTATATTATTGCTTTTGGAAGAGGCAGCAGCTGATGCAAAATGCCACAAGGTAATTCTGCGAGCCGAAAATATATCAATGGATCAAATTGTAAATGTGTGCCAGGGAAGTAAGTATCCTGCTCTTTCTTTCTCTATGAATACAAAAACAATGGATTTCAGTAAGTTTCTCATGTTGTCCCATAAAAACCTTCTGTTCTGCAGAGGTGCCTCTGGGACTTCTACTGCCAATAAAGATGGGACTTCCACTCCGCATAATATTTAAAATTCTGCTTTAGTTCCACTTGCTAATTTAAACATTTTTTCATTATTCATTTCAATTTAAAAAGGATGGGTTGCTAATTGTAAATTAAGAGGAGATTTTTTTTTAATTATACACATTAGACATTGGAACCCATTAATCCTCAAAGACCGATTTCCAGGATGTCCATTAGTAATGTGATGCATGTCTTTCCAAATATCTGGAGCCTATTGGAGGCAGTTTGAGTTTGTGGGTTGTTGTTCGTGGTTTTTGTTTTTGTTTTTCAAACAAACCAAATGACTCTGACCCATAGAAAAGCAAAGTAGGGGGTGTTCACTGGGGCCTCCCAGAATCACCTGGTGGCTTGTTTAAATGGGTTCGTAATGGATATTAGAAAGCACAAGACACAACTCTGTGTTGTGGGTGGAGGGGCAGGATCATGTGGTCTGGGTGGACTAGGGGGTAGGATGTACTTCTGTGACCTCTACTCAGATGCAAAGTCACGGGAGACAACACATGCTTGACCTAGCTTGAACCACATGCTCGCTCTTTGTCTAGAAGGGATAGAGTCTGTGATGGTTACTTTTATTGCTAACTTGGCTTGGCCATGGGACCCAGATATTTGGTGAAATATGTCTGGACGTTGCTTCCAAGGCATTTTTCACATGAGATTAACATTTAAATCAGTACAGTTTGAGTAAAACAGATTATCCTCTATAATATGAGTAGGCCTCATCCAATCAGTTGAAGGCCTTAAGAGTAAAGACTCACTTTGCCCAAAGAAGAGGGAATTTTGCCAGCAAATCGTCCTTGGTCTCAAACTGTAAAATCAGTTCCCTGGCTCTTCAGCCGCCTGACTTGCCCCACAGATTTTGGACTTGGCAGCTTCCACAATTGTGGCATGAGCCCATTCCTTAAAATGAATCTCTCTCAATCTCTCTCTATATAAATAGATGTATAGATAAATACATAGACATAGCTGTTGTTTAATCTCTCTCTCTCTGTCTCACTTTCTGGAGAGTAGTATACACACTCATCCTATTCTGTCCTTTTCTGTTTCTCTGGACAACCCTAATACTGAGCCCCTGATGAAACTGTCCAATAGGCAAAGGTAATTTCTCCAAAAAGACAGAGATACCATTAAGAAGGGGAGATGGATCCTGGAGAGCTGAAAACCCACAGATGTAAGGCAAATATACAATCAAGCCAACAAAAATTCTTACCTAGAGTCCAGAATGATATTAAAAAAAAAAAAAAGACATCAGATGACATCACTTCCCTGCTTCGATGCTATGATAGATTTTTTCACTAAATGATTGTATCTGACTATCTTCCTATAATGCTTATTATAGTCCTACCAGTCTTTTTTGTCACTGACTGTGTAGACTCAATCCTTGTGAACCCCAAAATTCATATGAACAAATCTGATTACCAGTCTGATGCTGTTTGGAGGCAGGGCTTTGGGAGGTGATTGGGTCCTGGGCAGAGCCAACATGAATGCGATTGGCACCCTTATAAAAGAGAGCCCTCCTCCCTCTCCCAAGGGAGGACACTCCCAAGTGTGTGTGTGGTTACAAGATGATGGCCTTCACAGACGCCATCTGTGAACCAGGAAATGGGCCCTCACCAGACACTGGTCTGACAGCGCCTTGTTCTTGGGCTCCCAGCCTCTGGAACGGAAAGCAATAAACGTCTGTTCTTCACAAGCCTCCCAATCTATGGTACATAATCTGTTACGGCAGCCCAAATGGACAGATACTGACCTCATCTTCCACCTGGTCCAGGCCTTCCTTCTGTCCTCTGTCACGTCATGCTCTTTCAGTTGAGGGCATTCACCCTTTTCTGCCTCTTTCTGGAATGTTCTCTTCTGATTTTGTCTTTGTCTGGCTCTTGTAGTTATTTGGTTTCAGCTCAAAAGTCACCTCATCAGAGAAGCCTTCCCTGACCACACAGTCTAAAGTATCTTGCCTCCCCCATGGATTTGGTAATGCATGACCTTGTTTTATTTTGTGCAGATCAGTTGGCTAGGTGGAAATGTTTTGTACATTTATTTGTTTGCTTGATTATTGTCTGTCTGGTTCCTTGGATATCTACATACACTATGAATAGGACCTTGCCTATCTTCTTTGCTATCTTACCCAAACTCCTAAAACAGTGCCTCAAATGTAGGATGCTCAGTAAATATTTAATTATTTGGAATAAATTGCAATTTTCATTTTCATGAAGCTATGTCTTTATAAATAACTGCATAAAAATAATAGCTGTGGGGCGCCTGGGTGGCCAGATGGTTAAGCGTCTACCTTCGGTTCAGGTCATGATCTCAGGGTCCTGGGATCGAGCCCTGTGTCAGGGTACCTGCTCATTGTGGAGCCTACTTCTTCCTCTCTCTCTGCCCCTCCCCCTATTTGTGTGCTCTCTTTCCCTTTCTCTAGTGAATAAATAAAATCTTAAAAAAAAAAAATGCTGCATAGTATGTCTTTGTATGAATACACATAATTTATCTCTCTTTTTTAAAGATTTATTTATTTGAGAGAGAGCACACGTGCAAGTGGGGGGAGGGGCCTAGAGAGAGAGAGAGGGAGAGAAGCAGACTCCCCACTGAGCATGTGGCTCCATCTCAGAAACATGAGATCATGACCTGAGCTGCAATTAAGAGTCAGACACCCAACCAACTGAACCACACAAGCGCCCCACTTTACCCCTATTTACCTCTTTTATGTTTTAGAATTTTGTATATAGCTTTACTTGAAAAAAAAGTTTAAAAAATATCTACATAAATGTTATTCTCTTATAAGAAGTTATTTTTCATCTAGTATGTTTTCTTATGAGCAAAATCAACTTCATGTCACATATCCCTTTGCTTAGTTCGTCTTGATAATAATTAATAATGAGGGACATGATAATGTATTTCAATAGTTTAAACTGTCTTGAGGTGTGCATGTGGCTACAATATGATAATAAAATGTGGAGTTCAACTCAGTGAGGTCACCACAAAAATAATTAAGTAAATAATCTAGGAAACGTGATAAAAACAGCTGGTAAGATTTTCACATGCAGCTTTGTTTTTTAGAAACCTCAAGTATATGGAGCTTGCTTTTGGGTAAAGTTTTTTCTGGAAGCTTATTATTTCTCTGCCACCACAGCTCTAAGCCAATTTGATTTGTAGGCAGCCTAATAGCAATCCCTCTGCTTTGCAATTTATTTACTAACATCATCTGCAAAGATACTCAAAGGAGAAAGATAAATAGACCATGGAAAAAAAACACCAGATTTATTTACTCCCCAAGTGACATTAGGTCATGATGCCTTCAAGACCTTCAGAGGAAATCTCATATAAGCCACTGTCACCTCCTGTCCCTCCTTTCGCTTTCCTACAGCCATCCTTCACCTGGCAGTCAGGGTGATCTTTTAAAAGCATCAGTCAGCTCAAGTCACCTTTGTGCTTAAAATACTCCAGTGACTTCTGATTATGGTGGGAATAAAATCCCAGTGGCAGAATGTGGCTTACAAGGCCACACATAATTTAACTCCCCCTTATTTGTTGTTCTTCTGCGAGGACTTTTATCCTGTTCTTTGGAGCTTCTGAGTTTCATCTCATGCCCAACCTTTACTGTTCACTCCGTTATAAAACACTTCTTTCTCACCTTCCAGTGGTTGGCACATTCTCACCAATCAAACCCAGTTTTCGGCAAAAGTATCACAACACTCCCCATGGTGGATTTTCTTTAAACAGCAACAACACATTCATGTGGATTAATAGAAGGCTTTTGTGTGTTTTCAGTTGCTAGGGAAAGGTGAATAAAATTTATAAGAGCTCTGTTGTATTTTCAGTGAGAGCGTGTTGAAGCTTGCAGCTGTTGGTAGCAATGTTGATGATTTAAGGTGAGACCGTTGTACACACTAGATAGCTGTTTTCATCTTTTTTCTTTTAAAGATTTTATTTATTTATTTGTGAGAGAGAGCACATGAGAGGGGGGAGGGTCAGAGGGAGAAGCAGACTCCCTGCCGAGCAGGGAGCCCGATGCGGGACTCGATCCAGGGACTCCGGGATCATGACCTGAGCCGAAGGCAGTCGCTTAACCAACTGAGCCACCCAGGCGCCCGATAGCTGTTTTCATCTTAATGAAATTGAAAACAAACCCTCTATGTCAAGATAATCAAAGAATAATTATTTTAGGTACTGCAGACATTTTCACTGATAATGTCAAAGAGTTGTAATAAATGCCCAAAGAACTCTAAATCCCCTATCAGTAAAATCTTGGCAGACAATTTATCTGAAGACACTCGGAATAATAATAATAATAAAAAAAAAACACTCATTCCTAAAAAATTATTCTTAAGGTGACATTTTCACATGAGAGAAAAAGGAGGAAATGTAGAATGATTTAAGTATGTCTCTGCCAAGAAGTGTCTCTTTAATTTGATTTGAGGGTTATATAAAAGCGTTTGCATTTATCAGCATGGCGTGCATGCACTGTGTTCAAGAGTTATTTTAAACATTACTTCCTACTCAGAATGCTTATTTCTCAGTCTGGTTGGTTTGATATGAAGTGTCATAAATAAGGAACTTCTTGGATTGTACACTTAAGTTGTAAATGTTTTCTGTGTTCAGAAACAATTTTATACCACATATTGTTTAAAAGAGAGTATATACCAGACTGATAAGTCACATTGTGTCCTTGTAAATTATGTTTAGTTGCATAAAGCATGTGTGATGCGACTTTCAGTTGTGTTACTCTAGATTTGGAGTTCTCATTCTTTTCACTATGAAATTAGAAGTACATTACCACATGAAGTCTTCAGAGGAATTTAGGCATGTGTACCTATTAGGGACAAAAGAGAGTAAAGGTGATTATCTGCTTTCCAAACAACTCTGCTCCAAACATTGGTTTGCAAACTAGTTTTTTGGAATGTGGGATAGTTTCCCTTAGAAGCAATGTGATTAAGGATATTTAGGGAAACCTTCTCGAACACAAAAACATACATATATTTAACATATGTTAAAATACATATATATATATAGATATAGATATATATCTATATATATATTGTCTATAGAAACATAGAGGGGTTTTCTTTGGGGAAAAGAAGCATACGGAGGGATTTGTATTGGAGGGACAGCAGTAAGTCATCCAGAAGAAGGTCTTGGAGGGGAACCTGCCCCCGGTGCTGCTCACCTGCTGGATGGTGGGAGCAGCTCTGAGCCTTGGATAGTGCTAATTCCTAGAGCAGCTTCTCTCTCAAGCCCCAGTACTACCAGGGGGAATGATGCATAGAAGCTAAGGCAAGCTTATTATTCAATATTTTTCTCTCTTTTTTTATTACTTTTGTGGAATTGGATTAAATTTAAGCAGGGGGAAATAAAGTTTACTTTGTTTTTTTTTTTTTTAAGTTAAATAAATTTATAATATTTTCCCAAAGAGTGGCCTGAGGTCACAGGAAGAGCCAACAAGTAGAATGCCTACTCTGTGTGAGAGATGTTATATGAAGTATCAGATCACAACAGAAGAATCCCTAAGACTCAGAAGCTAGAGTAACACAATTGAAATATACATCATGCATGCTTTCTATATGCTACATTTTCTCTGGATGCAACAATACTCAAAAGCGAAGAATCCCACACAAGTTACAGACCCGGGATTGACTGTCTTGAAGTAATAACCAATTCCATACTCATGGAAGTGGATGAGTAGGAAACAGCGTTCATGGATCTGAACCAGTAAATATCTTGAAATAAACCACAAAAATCATGACTTGTAAATCCAGACTGCTAATCGTCACCATCTGAGCAGTTAAAGGTAGTCTATCATTAAGACAAGCAGTGTGTTGGGGCGCCTGGGTGGCTCAGTTGGTTAAGCGACTGCCTTCGGCTCAGGTCATGATCCTGGAGTCCCTGGATCGAGTCCCGCATCAGGCTCCCTGCTCAGCAAGGAACCTGCTTCTCCCTCTGACCCTCCCCCCTCTCATGTGCTCTCTCTCTCTCTCGTTCTCTCTGTCTCAAATTAAAAAAAAAAAAAAGACAAGCAGTGTGTTGCATTGATTTTGAAGGAAATTCAAAGACATCAGTTTTATACTTTAGCTGAAGAGTAATATTTAATTTGGGCACTACAAAAACAACCAAAAATCACAGTGTGGTTGTTGTAATGGTCATTGCAGCATTTCCGTGTCTATTTAAAAGGGTATGTAAGAAAAAATGAAGAAAGATCAGAAAAAAAAAATTCCAGTAAAAAATATTTTGGCTCTCTTAGATACTTTGGATGCCATGATGCAGCCCTTTGGTGTCCCCTTCAGGACTGAAGTACTGAACTCTCCCTTCCCATCTACCCCTTCCCCAGGTGCTCTGAGGTTGGTTGCTCTTGGAAAATGCTGAGTCCCTCTAGAAGAATTGCCCTTTGTTCAAAGAGAGCCAATTCACCAAATCTCATGCCCCATTTCTGGGAGCACCGCATCCAATGGCTTGTCAATGGGACTGGATAATGTGCAGATACTCAGTTATCTGGCCTGAATGTATGAACACTTTAGAAAGTACCCCCTTGAGATCTCTCATTTTGTTGTGTCCACCTGGATGGTAATGCTTTTCACCTCCTACCTCTGCCCAATCCTGCTTCCTGTATTCCTTCACAGGTTTATTTCCCTATAAATTCTCTATATACAAATCCATCAGTCTTTTTCCAAGGAAATCATTCTGAGACAGTGGCCTGTATTCATGTTGGTCCCTAAAGAAATACTTGAGTTAATTTATTTGGTACCAAAGAATGATAGAAGACTCATGTTCTGGACACAACCAGTTAGCATTTTAACTGGATCATAAGACTCATGTAGTGAGTTTGTTAATATGCATTCCCAAACCTCAAAATCTGATGTCATGTGTTTTGGATGAGACCTGAGAATTTGAGGCTTCCACCCTAGGGAATTTTGACTCAATATGTCCAGGATGGGGCCTAGGAATTTGTATTTTTTTAATACAGAAATTTTCAAATGCATACAGGAACAGAGAAGAGTAGCATGAACCCCCATGAACTCATTACTCAGTGATCAGTCCATGGGTGCTCTTGGTTCAACTAGCCTCCCTTCCATCCTTTTCTCACCCATGATTTGAAGGACAGCTCTGATATCACATGATTTTATCTGAAGATGTTGCAATGTGTATCTTGAAGTGATAAGTCATACCACAATGCCGTCATCACTAGTAAAAGAAGTTAAGGTTAAGAATTTGTATTTTTAATGTGTCAAAATAATGCCAGTGATCCAGAAATCCTGAGATACAATGGAGTAATTAAAAATTTGGTGTGTGATTCTTGGATGACTAGTGTGAGAGTATGTGTGCGTGTGTTATTATTCTTCTACATGAGCATCTTTGAATTATGCCAGGGCTGTGTTTAGTCATGTGCTAAAATCATCAGTTATGCAGGCTGACTTTTGGTAATTATTACCTCTGAGTTAGTTGAGTTGTATCTTTCACCATCTTAATGAGTTCTGCTTTAATAAGTTGAATATGCATAATAATAATGTTCACATTTTACCAGAGAAGTTTAGGCCAGTTGGTCAGTTCCAACCCTGTTATTTGTTATTAAAGCTTCGGTCCATAACTCTTGCATTCTAGCTTAATGAAGCACTCTTCAACTTCTGTAGGTTTGAGAAAAGGAGCCCCCTCTCAAACACACACACACACACACACACACATCATCATCATCATCATCATCATCATCACCTTCATATCATCATCACCATCATCATCATCATGAGCTATTCAGAAATTCATACCATAAACAATACTTAAGGTTCCAGTTCTCCCCATTTAGTGAAGAAGCATCCTTAGGCATTTTAACCAGTGTCCAGAGCCCGTCTTTAGCCAGAACAGATGGTATGTATGTCTACTCCAACTATAAATGTGGAGAGAACCTCAATTACCTTAAATAGAATTGAATCCTGAGTTTCTATCCATGTGTTGTTTAGAATCAGACAGGACTAATATCTGTTAATGAAACTAATAGCATGGAAATTAGTGGTATTAATCTTGTCAGAATTGCATGAAGACAAAAACAACAGAAGGACCTGTAAGCATCCTTTTTCATCCTTAGTCCTTAAAGCATCATGTCATGACTAGTCTCAAAACAAGAAAAATAGGAAAAATGAATTTTGATTAAAAAGAGTTAAACAGATACACATAGGTTAAATTGGTTCCTGAAAGTATAAAAAACCCTCTGGTGAACATCAATGTTCACCTAGAAGGGATTCCAGGCTTACCCAGTTAACAAATAGAAGAATTAAATATTGAAATTCAGTTTTGCAGGGAAAAAAAGAAAGAAATGGGCAATGCTGTGTGGAACTTTAATGCTTCTAATATATCCTCGTGTACTACAAAGCAAGCAACTAAACAAAATAGTAGAATTGTTATGTCATAAAAAATCCTGATAAATAGCTAGAGGGAAGCCTAATCATTTTCAGATGCCAAGAACATGCTTTGGTGACAATTTTAGTTAATGCATAGATGGTTTTATAACTCATTTAAACTTGAAGAAAAGTTTTGAGATTCAGTAAATTTTACCAAAAGTGCAATCAAACTTTGAAAATGGGCTATTTTTAACAACAACCAAAGGTTTAGAAGTGTTGGAGATTTGGGGCACAAATGAAATATTTAATCTAACATGTTGATCTGCATCAGGCCTTATACTATCTGTTGTTTTCCATCTTAGCTATGTTCTTAAAGGAGATATAAGGAAAACTGACAGTTTGCGAAGCATACAGAAAGGGAGTGAGAAAATATAATGGTAGAGGTTCACATCCAAAATCCCTTTTTTCCCTTCACATACCAAGAATAACCATATTATTTAGAGGACTGACAGCATAAATTTCTATTGTAAAATAGTTAATCTATTCAAATTTTTACTGTTTTTATCCCGTCACTGTTTGATGAACCCACAGATGCCATTGAAATGCAGTATGTTGAAAGGCTACAATAAATTATCTTTGTTAGTATGTAAAACCTGACTTTTGGAAAAATGAGGAGTAAGAAAAAAAGCACGGGGTCTCGGAGCCAAGAGATACATTCTTTATAGATGGCTGACTTCTCAAATGAATTCCAAACAGGTAGAACAGGACCAAGCAAGTAGTATGTTCCCAATAAATATTTATTGAATAAAATCTGTTGGAAAATATCCGTTGTTTAAATTTTGAGTAACATTTATTGAGAACATTTTGTTTCATACAAAAACTTTGCAAGCAACTTAAAATGATTTTATTCATATGATTTTGATGAATACTATGTATCATTGGCTTTATTTATAATTTGCCCTGAGCCTTTTGGTTATACTAAAATGTTGAGATGGTAGAAAGGTGTGGGCTGCCCCATGTACCAGGAAATTGGATATCTTGGAGACTCTATACCTGATTGTCTACTTTACTTTTCAAGGAAAAATGGGTTTTAGATGATGTTTGGTATCTTGAATGTTCAGGTGGGATGAGGCTTGTAGCATTGTGCAACTGGGCATCAGGTTCTAAGGGCAGCCAGCTTGACCACAGTCAGCTCTGTGGACAGCCGCAGAGCCAGCTAGCCCTGAGGAGGGAACCACGTCTGAAAGATCAGGCTTGCCTTTCCTGTGAAGAGTTCAACCTTCAATTTAGTGTGGACTTTTCTGATCTATGGGTCGGGGTAACGGGTTCCTCAGGTAACTATTTTCAGTCCTGCTCCTAGCCTTAGAATATCTCTTTGTTAGTATATTCATGGCACACTGGAGAAGAATCCTAAAACATGCCACAAAATACCACATTGTAAGAATAAGGACCGAGTGTAGATGTGCTTCTGAAAAACTTGAAGACTTAGACTCTGCTGTTTTTAAATATAATTAAAATAAGGAGTAGCTTCCTTCAAAGACTGTTTTCTTTTTTTTTTCTTTCTGATTTAAAAAGAAAAAAAGATACCTACACACATGTACTTCCCATACCTACCTACACACATGTACTTCCCAAAGTTTTAATTTACTGGCCTTATTCTCTGGTTCATTTTATCAAAGATCATTTAAAACCCTTTATTTTGGTTTTAATTTTGGCATTTCCTTACTTAATCCATGTACTCTCCCGGTTCCCCTGAGAGCATCCAACGAGGTTTATCACTTAATCTATTTCTTCTCACTGAAAACACCACATTTTTAGTTTTGATTTTGATATAATATTGTATTATGTAGAGTTTTTGTCAGTATTTTTCATTTCTTGCTTTTTTGGTCAATATTCTTGATTATCATAATGAACCTACAAAGAAATAATTATTTGTCTTGTTATTGTATGGATGTGTATAACCATTTCTGGGAATAATCATAAGATCTCAGTGCTCCCATGAGACATGAGAGTCTCCTCTTAGCTCTGAGCCTCCTCTTACCTACACTGAGCTCAGTTTCATACGACCGCCTGTACCTGTGGTTTCTACACAGCCTAACAGGCAACCGTCTGAATTAAATACTAAGTACAGTCACCTTACAAGAAGAGCTGGGAGCTCAGGTTAGTTATATTTCCTAAGAATTATAAAAGGAGGTGATTGAGTAAAAAGTGAGATGATAAAGGTGAAAGAGGAATAAGAAATACTCCTCCCATTCTCCTCAAACTGAGGAGACCGCAAGTAGTCCAGCTTTCCTGAAGTATCATCAGACAGCGACGAAATGAAGGTGCATCAGCCTTCCAAAATACCACGTAACCAGTGCCCTGGTTTCTCTACTCCATCAACCACTGCTGGTTAAGACTCGCATTCAAATATCTCTGGAGCCATTCACACAGGTTCTAATGGTAAACACTAAACTTTCTTTTGCTACATTTTTCTCTTAGTGAGGTCTGCCTCTTCTAACTTTATCCAACGGATCTATCCTTTCATCTGTCTTTTCAATTTATTTCACGTGATTTTTAATTCACAAGCTCACACAGAAATCTTTTTCACAATCTTCTCCCTCAAAAAGGCACTCGCCCTTGGTTACCCACAGAAATCATAAACTTAAGCATGATACAATGTGATAAAATATCTGAATTCTTTCAATACTTTCATCTGCAATATAATCATTTGATTCTGTCTTGGGTAAAGAGTTGTTCAGACTTCCAACCTCATTTTTAGTATTGTCCAAAAAAGTCCAGAATTCACCACAAGAATAATAAAGTATTTATTTTCACCAGAAGACTCATTACCTTAATTTTCCAGCAATCTTGAAACTTGAACATGCATTGGAATCACTTGGAGAGCTAAATAAAACAGTGATTGTTGGCCTTACCCTTAGAGTTTCTGATTCAGCAGGACTGAGGTGAAGCCTGAGAATTTGCAGGTTTCTAGGTAATGCTGAGAACCACTGGTCTAGTCATCAATGGCTAGTTAGATAATTTATACCACTGATAAAAGAAGCAGATACAAGAGTTATACAGAAGTCTGAATTTAACAAAGGTTTTAAATAGTGCATATCAAAGAGCCCTGAGCTAGCCCAGAAAGTCAAATGTTATGGTTGGCTCCAGAAGTTAAACTTTTAAGACTGGTTTTAACACCTTTGAATAACTGAATTATATTCTACTTTGACTGACACCAGCAGATGTTATTGCCTTTATTACCTTGACAAGAGAATATTTTTGATGAGTTACTAGATATTTTATTTAATGCCTGCAATATTACTTTAAATTAAGGGCCTGATAGTTATCTGCAATTACATAATAGTCATGCTGTGTTGGCATACGTAAGAGTTACAGTTTAATTATAGAGTGCCATCCTTCTAGATTTATCAATCTTTTTTACAGATGGTCAGGCTAAAATTATCCTTCTGATGTGCAGTTATCTTGGCACCTGTTATAACTAAATATGATTTAAAAATACTACACTGAGGAATATTATAAAATAAATTGTAAAACAAAAGTTCAACTTCTCCTAGAGTCAGATTCTGCTGCATTGTGCATCCTGAATACATTCAGTTATGACTTACGTTGTTATTGACCACATGAAGTTCATCCTCAGACAATATTCCTATGATCATTTTACTTTAAAATAGTGTTTCAGATATTCAATGGAGGATAATAATAGAATCAATAGTTATGTTTTGATCTAATTAAGTTTTGCCCAAAATGAAGAGCATAAATTAAGTTTTGGAAGCAAATAGAAAGGTTGCCTTATTCATAAACCTGTTCTATTATACTTTCATACATTTTAATCACAATTCCAGAGGCTGTTCTTTCCTTGTGAATTTTTCTGGAATTTTTATTTTTGTATTTTCTTTTTTTTTACATTATGAAAATGTGAAAGTAGATATTATAGTTAATTTGTTTAAAAAGGTTACAAAGTTGTTGCTAATGTGAGAAATTTAGCCCTCACTCCCCAAATTGGGAGCAATCCATTTAGGTAGGTTGAGAACTTCTTTATCTTATTGAAAACAAGCCTGTGTTCCTTCATATAATTAACTTAAGTTTGGGAAGGTTGCCATATTGGCAAGGTAGAAATTTGCATGAAGCATCCCATAATTTATAAACATATATTTCTTAAAGTTAGAAAGCAACTACCCTTGTTTTAAGCAAAGGGACTTAATTTTTTTAATATATTTTACTTAACTTTTGGGATTGTACTAAGATTTAGTTAGGCAAACATTGTATTTTTATAAACAAAGTGTTTATGATACCTGCCATAATTACTTTTATATCCCTTATATCTCTAGGCCAGCAGAAATTGAGAAACAGGAGAATGACTTGATTTAAGATGTCAACTTGAAAGATCCCTTTCCCTCAGGAGCATCTACAAAAACAGACTGTGACAATCCCTGGTGGGGCATAGGGAATAATCAGTAGAGCTGAGTACTTCATGAAGTACACATATATAAGAAGTTGAAAAGGAATGTAGGAAGAAAGAACCCATCTATATGAAGATAATATATGCCCACTGAGAGTAAATTTGTGAAGTCAAGGCAGCAGGTTTGGAGGTAAAGAACAAGAAGTAGAGTGGGTAAAACCATTGTCATAGATCACTCATTCCAACACTTAGTAGTAAAGAAAGAAGATTGAAAATCAGAGGTCAAGAGTTGAGATCATTCATGGGTCAGAAATCAGGGCTCCATGAAAGCAGTAGGGATGGCGGAGAGAAGGTTATGTGGAGGAGAGACTTGATAACTCTCCCTTAAGACAGAGATGCCTGGATGTGGTTAGAGGCACAGTTTGGAAAAGGTCTTTTATTCCATTGAGCTGCTGTGGTAGTAAAGAAAAGCTAGAAATGTGGTTAATTGATTTCTAACAAAAATATAGTAGCTGCATGAGTAGGCAATCTTAATTCATCCCTAAAATGCAAAAGTGTTTAGAAGGAAATCAAGTAGAGGGTTATACTGAATCCTGTGACCTTCTAGATGACCTTGATTTTATTACTTCGAATTAGCTGTCTCTAATCTGCAAAGTTCCTTATCATAATTAAAACGTAAGGAATGGGAACTTTGAACACATTTTCCCCGTAAATGTATAATAGGTGAGATGATGGTTTAGTGACAACAGTGATCTTGCATTAGTACCATTTTAATGGGATATGTCTTTCAGCTATGTCAGAACAGGCTTGATGAGCTAATACTTTCTAGGAGAGACGCAAAGCACCAAAGAAAGCTTAATGTTCTACATTTCTTTTTTCTTTCTCCCGTGTTTGATAAATCAGATGTCTACCATATGCAGTCACCTGATAATTGTTTTAAATAAATATCACTGTAAACAAGTGAAGCATAAAAAGGTTAAAATTATAAAGATGTGAGTTCCAGGTAATTAATTTTTATATATTTGATACTGCTCTAAGAAGGGGAGGGATAATTAAAAGAAACAACTGCTAATGGGAAAAGTGAGTGCTATTTGAGAAGGCAGTCAGTAATCACACCTTCTTTTAAAAATACAGTATATCGAATTTTGATCGGGATGGCATTGAAGGTATAGATCGCTCTGGGTAGCATAGACATTTTAACAATGTTTATTCTTCCGATCCATGAGCATGCATGGAGCACTGGATGTTATACGAAAACAATGAAGCATGGATCACTACATCAAAAACTAATGATGTATTTTATGGTGACTAACATAACATAATAAAATAAATTTTTTTAGGGCGCCTGGGTGGCTCAGTTGGTTAAGCGACTGCCTTCGGCTCAGGTCATGATCCTGGAGTCCCGGGATCGAGTCCCGCATCGGGCTCCCTGCTCGGCAGGGAGTCTGCTTCTCCCTCTGACCCTCCTCCCTCTCATGCTCTCTGTATCTCATTCTCTCTGTCTCAAATAAATAAATAAAGTCTTTAAAAAAATAAAAAAATAAAATAAATAAATTTTTTTTAAAAAATTGAAGAAATACAGTATATCTGGAAATTCTTATAACAATGGGAGGTATCTTCTACCATTTGGGGACAGCAAATTATTGGAATGTCAACTTAAATAAGTAAAATAATTTTCTTGCTATCTAAAATGATACCAGTCAATACCCTTCTCCACCTTGGAGCCCTCCCACAAATGGAATCTTTTTTTTTTTTTTTTGAAGTTGTGACTTTTGAAAGTTATTTAATTATTTAATTATTAATATTATTATTTAATTATTTTATGTATAAATACATAGGACAAAGCTATGTACTTTGCTTTATTGGGAGAGATGAGTGATAAATATTTTTTAAAACAATTTAGAAGTTAGAGTCACCTTAATATCAATATACAGTTCTTAATTTCATCATGTAAACAAGGAATGACTTTACCCACAGAGCATGCTTTTATATTATGGAATTTAAAGCTGAAATCATAAGATTTTGCCCAAAAAAAGCTTCCCAACTTAGCACATCCAACTATTATTAACATCCATTTACTTATTATTTACACGTATATTTGTCATTTAAGTTTTAGGTATAAATATTTATATTAATATTAATTTGTTGATTTTGTACATCTTGCCATCCACTAACATTCAGCAGTGAAAAAAAACAGGAATATATTTAAACAGGAGGGCTTAGAATCAAGGTCTAAATTGTGTCCTACTGTGTATATAATACAGAAATGTGTCATTCTAGAGATGTAGCAAGTGAGTGCAGAAAATTATGGATGAAGTAGGTTGAAATGGGTCTCAAACTAAGAATTGAGTGCAAATTTTTTAAAGTAGGAAAGAGGGGCGCCTGGGTGGGGCAGTTGGTTAAGCGTGCGACTCTTGGTTTCTGCTCAGGTGGTGATGTCAGGGTCTTGAGATTGAGCCCTGCATTGGGCTGTGTGCTAGACGTGGAGTCAGCTTGAGATCCTCTCTCTCTCACTCTGCCCTTCCTACTCATGCTCTCTCTTGTTCTCTCTCTAAAATTAAATAAATAAATAAATCTTTAAAAATAAGTAAATAAAGTAGGATAGAGATCTTGGAACATTCTGAGCAAATAGAACGACATGAGAAAATGTACGTAGATGGAAATTAATTCACTCTAAAATGTATGTGATCAGCATGTTGTCAGCCTCCTTAGCCATATGTATATATGGAATTAAGTCCAAAATATAGTGCTGTAAGTGACAAAGTGATCTCATCTACCTCTCCTCCCAGCATCTCTTCGGAGGTCCCCAGGATGATGATGTCTCAATTATGCATCTTACTTAAGTCAAATTGTTCCATTTTACTGTTTTTTTTTTTTTCTACACTTTAAGGACCATGATCTTTTGTGCTGCTAATTGACCATCACGTTGGCTGTGAAGTATGAGGGAAGAAGAGCTAATTTATCCCTTTCTGTACCTTAAAGAGACTCTTTAAATATTCACCGCAATATAAGTGAGTCAAGACTAAATCTTTTACAGGATGATATTAAAGTTCATGGATAATAAGAGAATTACAACATGTGACAGAAATCTACAATACTAGGGACTGCTGAAGGACTCACTGACTGAGCACTTGCTAAAAATTATCTCAGAGATCAGACCAGTTACAATTACTACAGATTCAGGATGAATATAGGTAGAGTCCCACTTTCTAATATGATACTTTAAACAGTGTAATAATAATAGGACCAATATTATGGGGTTGTTGAAGGGGTTGTTGTAGGGATTAAATGAATTGCTATATAAAACATTTAAATCAAGGACTTGAGTATAACAAGTTCTTTATAAGTAATAGCGTTTATTTCATTATTTTTAAGTTATTGTATCTTAATTACTATCTGAGTACCTTATCATCATATATATGTCAACAATACTGTCATATCTTCAATATGAACCCCCCCCCCCCCGTAACCCAAACCTATATACCCAACTCTTTATTTGGTATTTCCAGCTAGATGTCTCATGAGCATCTCAAATACTATATGTACTACAAAAACTATATGTCTAATGTTTTCTCAATCTCAGATAATAGAGATTCCGTCTTTCCAATTCTTCCAACCATAAACTTTGGTGTTATCTTGGATTCCTCTACATTCCTCTCACTACAGAATTATTTGGTGAAATTTGGTCAACTCCACCTCCGGAATTGCCCCACCCAAACCACTATAACCTACATCTAAACCACAGTTCTCACCTGTATTATTTCAGTAGCTGGGGTCTCTGCTCTCTGTCTCCCGTACCCTCCCCATTTTGTTTTCAAACAGCCACCAGTGTGATCCTGGGAAACTCAACTGTGTCACACCTGAGTTCAAAATTGTTCAACCGTCACCCATCTCATTAGAAAAAAACCCCGTGTTTTCCAAATGACTACTGTTTTGCCCACTCCCTCTCTGACTTATGGTCCCTCATAGAATCTTGTCAAATAGATTTAACAGTACCAAAGAGATACCATTGTGTTTCTCTTTTACAAATCTTCCCCTTGATTATGTTGCCAGGTAAAATATGGGACTCCCAGTTAAATTTGAATTTCAGATAAACAACGTTTGTTTCTTTAGTATAAGTATGCATAATTATTTAGTATAATATTGATTGCATGGGGCATACACTAAACAACATTATTTGTTGTTTATCTGAAATTCAAATTTAACTGGGTGTGCTGCATTTTTATTTTCTAAATCCGACAATTCTACCCCTGGAATTTCAAGTTTATTAGGAATGTCAGCTGCCTTCCATATTCCTGCTGGTGAAAATCTTATCAAATGTTTGGCCACCGCAGGGCATGGACCACCAAGCTTCCAGGCTCAATGATGCTTGCTTTGCCACTAACCAAATGACCATTAAGGAAATGCCACATATTTTAGGATTTGTGGTTGGAATTTTACTATCAGTCAGGATATAGTAGGTTATACTATTGCAAAGAAACCTAAATCTCAAAGGTTATTTTTACTCATACTGCATCCCACCAGCAGGTCAGAGAGGGAACATTTCTCTGTGTTGGACTCACTCAAGACCCAGAAGAAGAGGGACAATACCTCTATGCTTCCATGCTTGCTGAAGCAGGAAAAAAAAAATGACCAGATCTTAAACTTTTGAATCAGATCATTTTAAGAGAATTATCACAGAAATTCATGTAGCCCTCACCCTTTCTGCTTAATCCTGTTTTCTACTTTCAGTTTTGAGAGGTAAGAGGTATCTTGAAATTGGTGTGTCTTTTTCCTTTGCATGTTTATACATCCACTGTTCATCCACATAACCACAAAAATATAGCAGTGTTTACTTTTTTGTTACTTTGGATTAAATAATGTACTTAACATGTCTACTGCAACTTTCTTTACTCAACCAGTTTATCAATTTATTGATTGCCACTGTATGAATATGTTACAATCTATTTGTCCCTTTCTTTATTTTGGATCATTTAAAGTTTTTCTGATCTTTCACTGCATTGAGAAATGTTGCAGTATGCATGCTTAGAGGGATTCTGCTGTGTGTGCATGCTAGAGTTTTTCTGAGGTAGACACTTTGTTGTGGAATTTATTGGTCACAGAGTGCGTACATCTTCAAATGTATGAGATGCTGTCAGCCTGTGTCCTGAATGCTGTCTAGTCACTTACAATCTCTCTACCATCTGGTATTCAGGATTGTTAACTGTTGCCGAGATGATGAGAATAAAATGTGTTCTATCGGCATCTTCATTAGTATTGCTCTTACAATGTGAGAGAGGAACCCTTTCATGAGCTCCCTTTTGTATTCTGGACACAAAATTTTTGCTGGTTAAATATGAGAGCATTTTCCATCACCTCTCTATGCTTCCTTTTCACTTTGCTTTGACATTATGTCACGTAAAGATGTTTTAAATTTGGCATCCTCAAAAGTATTTGTTTTGTTTCGTTTTGTTTTCATGGCTTTTACTTTTTCTGTCTTAAGAGGCCTCCTGTATTCCTAGACCAAAAGATAGGTCCCTATATTTTTATATACATTTTAAAGTTTTACTTTTTGTATTGTGGTTTTAAGTCCATCTGGAAATGATTTTTGTGCCCTCTGAGAGGTAATGGTCCAACTTTCCTTTTTTTCCAAATAGTCAGTTGTCCCAACTGTTTCATATTTTCTCATTTCCATTCTGATCTTTATGTCGCTTCTGTCATAACACAAATTTCCTTATGTGGTTCTGTTTGTTTCTGAGCATTTTAAAATTTTCACCGGCATTTTTTGTTAGTGCTGTGTCAAATCCAACATTTCAATGAGAAAATTTTAGTTACAATAAGTGTCGGTGTTAAGAAGGAAGATACCCTGGTCTTTATTTTTCTTTAAAATGCTATTGGATTTACTTCCACATTAATTTACTTCCACATTAATTTTAGGATAAACTTGAGAAATTCTTAAGATCTTTTTTATTGTAATCACCACATTTTAACATGAATTTGAGGGAAAATTACCCATCCATGCACTAATGTAATTTTTTTTTTCTCTTAAGTTTATTGCACAAAATTTATCCATGGTATCTAGAGACATAGCATATCATGGATATGAGCATATGCTGTAGATCGAGACTTTGCATTTGAATCCCACCTGAGCCACTGGCTAACTTTAACCTTCAAGAACTCTCTGGGTGGCTCAATCGTTAAGTGTCTGCCTTCGGCTCAGGTCATGATCCCAGGGTCCTGGGATCGAGCCCCGCGCCGGGCTCCCTGCTCAGCGGGAGGCCTACTTCTCCCTCTCCCACTCCTCCTGCTTGTGTTCCCTCTCTCGCGGTCTCTCTCTGTCAAATAAATAAATAAAATCTTAAAAAAAAAAAAAAAAAAAGAACTCTCTGGGCTTCAGTCTCCTAAAGAAAATAATGTGCCATTTACCCCATGGGGTCTCAGGGAACATTACATGAGTTAACATTTATAAAATACTTCAGCCAGAGTCTGACACTTAATAAGCACAGTGTATGTGCACTTTATTTTTTATCTTTAAGAAACTTGTTTTATTGAGATATACTTGACAAATAAAATTGTATATATGTATATGTATATTTAAAGTGTACAATGTGGTAATTTTATATATACATATACATTGTGAAATGATCATCACAATCAAGTTAATTAACACATCTATTGCCTCATGTAGTTACCTGTGAGGGGGTGGTAAGAACACTTACTACCTATGCTCCTGGCAAATTTCAAGTATACAGTGCACTATTATTAACTAAAATCACCATGCTGCACCTGAGATCCTCAGAACTTATTTCTCTCCTAACTGAAAGCTTGTTCTCTAGGGTGAGCATTTCCCCAGGTTCCCCACCCCCCCAGGCCTTGGCACCCACCATTCTACTCTCTGCTTCTAGGAGGGTTCCTTTTGTTCTGTTTTTAGAGCCCACATGTAAGTGATACCATGTAGTATTTGTCTTTCTCTGTCTGGCTTATCTCACTTAGCATTATGCCCTCAAGTTTCAGCCACATTGTCACAAATGACAGCATTTCCTTCTTTTTTAAAGCTGAAAAAGTATATGTGTAACAGTATCTTACATTATCTTTATTCCTCTGTCAACACACATGACAGACATCTAGATTGTTTCCATATCTTTGCTATTGTGAATAATGTGGCAATGAATATGGGAGTGCAGGAATCTCTTTGAAATACTGATTTCACTTTCTTTGGATGTATTCCCAGAAGTGGGATTATCAGACCCTAAGGTAGTAATGTTTTTAGTTTTTTAAGGAACTCCATATTGTTCTCCATAGTAGCCATACCAGTTTGTGGTCCCACAAAGAGTGAATGCACATGGTGCCCTTTTCTCTATATTCTCACCAACATTTATTATCTCCTGTCTTGTAGATAATAGACATCCTGACAGGTGTGAGGTGATATCTCATGGTGGTTTTGATTTGCATTTCCCTGATGATGAGTGATACTGAGCAACTTTGCTTGTACCTGATAACCATTTGTATATCTTTTTGCTCATTTTTAATCAGATGTTTTTTGTTTTTTGCTATTGAGTTATATGAGTTCATTATATATTTTACATATTAACCTCTTATCAGATAATATGGTTTGCAAATCTTTAGTCCCATTCCATAGGTTGTCTTTTCATTTTGTTGATTGTTTCCTTTGCTGTGCAGAAGTCTTTTAGTTCAATGTAGTCCCACTAATCTATTTTTCCTTTCATTTCATATCCAGAAATCACTGGGAAGACCCATGGGAAGGAGCTTACCTCCTAGGTTTTCTTCTAGGAGTTTTATAGTGTCAGGTCTGACATTTAAGTTTTTAATAAATTTGGGTCCATTTTTGTCAGTGGTGTAATGAAGGTGTTCAATTTTCATTTTGTATGTGGCTGTCCAGTTTTCCCAACACCACTTTTTGAAGACTGTCCTCCCCATTGTGTGTTCCTGGCTCCCTTTTTGAAGATTAATTGACAAAATACATGTGGGCTTATTTGGGGGCTCTCTATTCTGTTCTCTTAGTCTATATGTCTGTTTTATACCAACACCATTCTGTTTTCATTCCTGTAGCTTTGTAAAATAGTTTGGAATCAGGAGGTGGGATGCCTCCACCTTTTTTCTTTGTTTTCAAGATTGCTTTGGCTTTTAGGGGTCTTTTATAATTCCTTATGAATATTAGAGTTGTTTTTTTTCTATTTCTGTCAAAAGTACCATAGGGATTTGGATAGGGATTGTGATGAATATATAGATGGCTGTGGGTAGTATGAATATTTTAACAATGTTATTTCTTCCAATCCAAGAACACAGGATATCTTCCCATTTGTTTGTGTCTTCTTCAGCTTCTTTCATTGTTGTTTCGTACTTTTCAGTATGTAAGTCTGTCACATCCTTGGTT
The DNA here is from genome assembly GCF_002201575.2 of Neomonachus schauinslandi. Taxonomy (NCBI): domain Eukaryota; kingdom Metazoa; phylum Chordata; class Mammalia; order Carnivora; family Phocidae; genus Neomonachus; species Neomonachus schauinslandi. Next base: position 72,062,048 of record NC_058408.1, read on the forward strand.
AAACCTAACCTAAATATTTTATTCTTTTTGATGTAATTATTAAAGGGATTGTTTTCTTTTCTTTTTTTTTTTTTTAAGGGATTGTTTTCTTAATGTCTCTTTCAGATAATTGGTTGTTAATGTATAGGGATGCAATTGATTTTTGCATGTTGATCTTGTATTCTGCAACTTTTGAATCTATTAATTCTGCTTTTTGGTGGAGTCTTAGGGTTTTCTATGTATAAGATCATGTCATCTGTAAATGAGACAGTTTTTAATTCTTTTATGATTTGAATAATTTTTTATTTCTTTATCAAACCTAATTGCTCTGGTTAGGATTTTTGATAGTATGTTGAAAAGAAGGGACAAGAGTGAGTGTCCTTGATTTGCTCTGATCTTGGAGGAAAAAGTTTTATGATTTATTCACTGTCAGTTATGATGTTAGTTATGGGCTTGTCAGATATGGCTTTTATTATGTTGAGGTTCATATATTCTATACCAAATTTGTTTTGAGTTTTTATCATGAAAGGATGTTGACTTTTATCAAATGATCAGAAAGGATACTGGTATGGGTTCAGTCTTCTTAAATTTGTTGAGACTTCTTTTGTGACCTAACTTACAATTTATCCAAAGGAATATTTGATGAGGGCTCCTGGGTGTCTTAATCAATTAAGTGTCTGCCTTCAGCTCAGGTCATGATCACAGGGTACTGGGATCGAGTCCTGCATCAGGCTCCCTGCTCAGAGGGGAAGCCTGTTTCTCCCTCTCCCCTTGCTCCTCACCCCAATCATGCTCTCTCTCTCTGTGTCAAATAAATAAATAGTATTTTTTTTAAAGAGTATTCCATGAGTGTGAAGATGAGAAGAATGTGTATTCTGCTGCTGGTGGAGGGACCTCTGTGAAGTCCATTTGGTCCAAAGTGTCATCCAAATCCAATAATTCTTACTGATTTTCTGTCTGGTTGATCTATCCATTGTTGAAATAGAATGCTGAAATCTTCTGTTAGTATATTGCTGTCTGTCTCTACCTTCAGATCTGTTAGTATTTGCTTAATATATTTAGGCATTCCAACACTGAGTGCATATATATTTATAATTGTTATATTCTTTTGATGAATTGATCACTTGATCATTATATAAAAACCTTCTTTACTTTTCTTACCTTTTTTGACTTAAAGCCTATTTAGTATAGCTTACCCCTGATTTCTTTAGTTTCTATTTGCGTGATGTATCTTTTCTGTCTCTTCATTTTTAGCCTTTGTGCATCCTTAAAGCAGACGCAAGTCTTCTGTAGGCATACAGAGTTGGGTCTTGTTTCTTATCTGTTCAACCACTCTGTGTCTTTCAGTTGGAAAATGTAGTCCGTTTAAGTTAAAATAATTAGTGATAGATAAGGACTTTATTATTGCCATCTTGTTCATTGTTTTTGGCTGTTTTGCAGTTCCTTTGTTTCTTTCTTTCTCTATTACTTTTGTGTATGTGTGTGATTTGATGATTTTCCATAGTGATATGTTTTGATTCCTTTCTCTTTATCTTTTGTGTATCTAGTTTTTTTTAAGGTTTTTATGTTGTAATTACCATGAGACTTACATCAAATATCTTATAAGTGTATTTTAGACTGATAACAACTTAATTTAAATCACATACAAAAACTCTACCTTTTTACCTCCCGTCCCATTTTATATTTTTGATGTCACAATTTACATTTTTATATTGGATATGAGATAGTTATAGCTATAGTTATTTCTAATGCTTTTACCTTTTAACCTTTATGCTAAAGTGATTTATAGACCACCATTATAATATGAGGATATTCTGATTTTAACTATATATGTACCTTTACCAGTGAGATTTATATTTTCATATATTTATATTTTCATATATTTCATATATCTTATGAATTAAATATATATTTAACTAATTAAATATATATTTCATATATTTATATTTTCATGTTACCAATTAAAATATTTTTGTTTCAGCCTGAAGAACTCGCATTAGTATTTCTTGTAAGGCTGGTCTAGTCATGATAAACTCCTTTAGCTGTTGTTTGTCTGGGATGATCTTTGTCTGTCCTTCATATCTGTAGGGCAGCTTTGTTGGGTAAAGTATTCTTGGTTGGAAAGTTTTGTTTTGTTTTGTTTTGTTTTGTTTTGTTTTGTTTTCCTTTTGGGACCTCGAATATATCATCTCATCTCTCTTCATTTGCAAGGTTTCTGCTGAGCCATCACTGAGAGCTTTAGGGGAGTTGCCTTGTATGAGATAAGATTTGTCTTCTCTAGCGACTTTAAAAATTCTCTTTTTCTCTTTTATTTTTGACAGTTATTATAATGTGTCTCAGTGAAATCTTCTCTGAACCTGTATGGAGACCTATGAGCTGTGTGTACCTGTATGTCCATGTTTATCCCCAAATTTGGAAGGTTTTCAGGCATTCTTTTTTTTTAAGATTTATTTATTTATTTTAGAGAGAGAGAGAGAGCACAAGCAGGAGGGGCAGAGGAAGAAGGAGAGAGAATTTCAAGCAGACTCCACGCTGAGTGCAGAGCTCATCAAGAGGCTCAATCTCAAGATCCTGAGATCAAGACCTGAGCAGAAACCAAAACTCAGACACTTAACCAAGAGCCACCCAGGCACCCCAGGCATTATTTCTTTAGATAAGCTTTTTGCTCCTTTCTCTTCTTCTTTTCCTTCTGGAACTTCCATGATGAAAATATTTTTTTTTGATTGATGATATCTCATAATTCCCATAGGTTTCTTCACTCTTTTTCATTCTTTTCCTTATTCTCCTCAGACTGGATAAGTGGAGATTTGTCTTTGAGTTCACAGATTTTCTTCTGATTTGTCAAGTCCATTATGATGCTCTCTACTGTGTTTTTTAGTCTCATTCACTGTATTCTTCAGCTCCAGAATTTCTGTTTGATTCCTTTTATAATTTCTATTTCTCTGTTGAACTTCTCATTTTGATGGTGTATTGTTTTCCTGATTTTGTTGAGATATCTATGTTCTCTTTTAGGTCACACAACTTCCTTAGACTACTTATTTTGAATTCTTTCTCTGTGAACTCATAGATCTCCACTTCTTTGAGATCAGAAAATTATTCCAGTGTTCTTTGATGGTGGTATATTTTCTTGAATGTTTGTGTTCTTGTCTTGCATTGATATTTGCATATTTGATGGAGCTTTACCCTCTTTCAGACTTTGCAGACTGGTTTTGGTGGGGAAAGCACTGGTGGGTAGGTCATGCCAGTTCCAGTTCCAACTCCAAAAAAGGCCCAGCAGCATAGTGTCCATGCATCTCCATCAGCTAAGGTCTGCATTAGGGAAAATTGCAGTGATCTTCAGTGACCAAGGCTGCAGGTGCTTTTGCAGCAGTGAGGGACGTTGGGGTCTTTGGTGACAAAGGCTGCTAGTGATCATTTCTTTTTCTCCCAAGGGGTATGTCATGGCCAAGGGATCCTTCTTGGCTCTGAAGCTTGGAATCCAGCTTTCAGGTATCCTCACAGTGGTGGTGGGACCTGATGCTGCTTCTGATGAGAGGTTCCTGTGGAATAGCCCCAGAATGAGGGACTAGAACCTGAGCACTTGTAGAACAACAGTGTCCCTGGGGTTACAGCAGCTATTCTGCAGCAGTGATAAGTCTAGCACTTGAGGCATGTGTGTGTGCAGAGCTACCATGGAACTGAGGGCTGGTGTATGGGTTCTCACAGACTGACAATGGCTCCAGGGTCCAGAACTCTGAGTAGCCCACAGCGGCAATGATACATAAGACTTGGGTGCATACTGAATGGCTACAAAGCCAAGACCTAGAGCATGGGCATGTGTGACATGACAGCAGCTCTGGAGCTGGGAGCTCTGGTTAAGCCTATAGCAGCTCTTGCTCTGGTGCCTGAAAAGCAGGTGCATGTGAACAGACACAGGGCTGGAGTCTGGAGCACAGGTGTGTACGGAGTGGCTGCCAAGTTGGGCTCTAGAGCATGGGCGTGCACAGAGGGACCACAGGGTCAGGATCTGAAGTGTGGGCCCATGAGGTGTGGGGAATCCCTGGCTGTTGTGGGGGCTTCCAGGGTCCTCCACAGTATAGACCAGGAGGACCAAGATGGTACCCAACACATAGCTGATACTGACAACCCCACCCTTAGTCTTTGTTTCTTGCTGCCACTGACATCTCAGCTATGCCAGTTTTTCCACCCACACTTCCCATGGGATTCTACTCTGCATTTTGCTCCACTGTGCGGATGGAGGCTCTTAACTGGACTCTTGAGCCTTCCCCAAGCTATTTTTGCTCATGGATACCTGTCTAACTCTTGTTTTTTCTGTGCGAAATGAAGGCCAGTATCTCCTACTCTGTCATCCTGCAGATGTCACCTTGTGCATTTCAAAGGAAGTATTTATCAAACTTGCTGATGTCTTTTTGACCGTAATAGCTTGTAGTTTCTCTTGTAATCTCTATGTAGACAATTTTATTGCCTATGAATAATGACATTTTATATTTTCTTTCTGACTCATGTGTCTTTTATTTCTTAATATGACTTGTATTCTTAAAACTATATTATTTTTTTTAAGATTTTATTTATTTGAGATAAAGAACATAAGTGGGGAGAGGGACAGAGGGAGAGGGAGAAGCAGGCTCCCCACTGAGCAGGGAGCCTGAGGTGATGCAGGACTCGATCCCTGGACCCTGGGAACATGAACTGAGCCAAAGGCAGTCGCTTAACTGACTGAGCCACCCAGGTGCCCCTATTTTTTTTTAAATATTTTTATTTATTTATTTGACAGAGAGAGACATAGCGAGAGAGGGAACACAAGCAGGGGGAGTGGGAGAGGGAGAAGCAGGCTTCCCGCAGAGCAGGGAGCCCGATGTGGGACTTGATCCCAGGACCCTGGGATCATGACCTGAGCCGAAGGCAGATGCTTAACGACTGAGCCACCCAGGTGCCCCAAACTTTACTATTTTTTAGTAAGACATGTTACTATCATCTTTGCCTTCTAGCTCTTTATCTTAAAGGGAGTGTTCCTAATATTTAATTTTTAAATGATATGTACTACAGATTTTATAAATAATTAAAGGCAATTATTAAAGCCCCATTTATTTCTAAATCATCTGTATCATGAATGAACAAAAAATGTTTGAAAGCTTTTTCTACATTTATTGAGAAGGTTTAAGGGTTAGATACCTTCCCATATGGCAAAATGCATTAATATACTGTGTAATATTAACACACTACTCACTCTGGGGATAAAAAGTGTGTGTTTGTTGTGATTTTCTACATATACACATGCATACACATTAAGCACACAGTATTTAATTGAGTTTCCTAATGCTTTATTTGAAATTTTGTACTTAAGAACTGAAATAAAATTGGCTTATAATTCATTTTACAGTCAACTTTAGGTTTATTTTTTTTAAATAATCATTATTTATTTATTTGAGAGAGAGAGAGAGCACAAGCAGGGGGAGCGGCAGAGGAAGAGGGAGAAGCAGACTCCCCACTGAGCTGGGAACCCGATGTGCTACTCAATCCCAGGACACTGAGATCATGACCTGAGCCGAAAGCAGACACTTAACTGATTGAGCCACCCAGGTGCCCCTACTTTAGGTTTAGAATCAAGGGTATATATGCTCACCTAAAAATATTCAGAAAATAGTGTTGGCTTCTTATGTCCCAAATCCTGTTCCATGTTCTGATAGTCAAAGGTGCATTGGGAATAATTGGGGAAATGATACATGGGTAGTCCTGACAGGCTTCTGACATGGGTAGCTCCTGATACATGGGTAGCTCCTGACAATGGGACATTCAAACAGATGGTAGAGAAGGAAGAAAAGGGGTATTCCAGAGTAAATAACCAGCATGAAGCTTTGAGTCAGGAGTATAGCTGGTGTATTCTAAAATTGCAAGCAGTTAAAATGGAGAGTTCTTGCTTAAACTGTGGTTTATGTTCACTTGTCGAACTATCCGTGCCTATACTTTTGGAAGACTCTATATTGATTGCCTATCTATCTATCTGTCCATTCATTCATTCATCCATTGGGTTGATGATATGTGTGTGTTAATTTTTTTCTTTTAAAATCTTACTGAGTCGTGACTGTTCAACTATGTTTTTGTAAAAAAAAAAAAAGTCTTTTATCTATTCAAAAGCAGGTTGATGATAAAGTATTCTCATGCTTTAAAAAAAAAATCTCTGCTGTACCTATAGTTATAACCATCTTTTTATTCACTGTTTAAATCCTGCTGTCTTTCTATCCTTTTTCTTTTTTCCTGATGATCAAAATGGCTAGATGCATTTCTATTTAACTTGTGTTTTTTAGAGAGTCACTTTTTAAAAAAATTACTGTTTCAGTTTTTTCTTTCATTTATTTCTACTTCAACATTATTTCTCTTTACTTTGTGCATTTGTATTTTCTATACAATTTCCCTTTTTGCTATATTCACTAGATTCTTCTTTCTTTTTATGTGGCATTTTCACTGTCATTCTGTTCTAACTATAGCATGATTTCCATTGGAATTTTTCATTGTGCTACAATTATATACAAGTGTCTATTTAAGTTAACAATATGACATTATCTGGCTCTCTCTTTTAAAGAGTTTTTAACTTCCTTACATTTGAATCATGGAATGTGGTCAGTGTCAAATAGTTTGATTAACCTGTAAACCTCTTGTTAAATTCAATAACAACACAGACTGATGATCAATTTGTTAGCCAAGATATTTTCTCTTAGGTATTACAGTTTGTTCCCTTTCAGGTCAGTATGCTCAAAAATAACTTTCAAGGACACTTTTTGTTATCACTTCATGGAAATTTAAAAATCTTAAATGAATTTATATCTAATTGTATTATTAAGTATGACTTTATGAATGGCATATAAACTGAGATTAACAGTTGCTTGCCTTGAATGTGGAGGTTTCCTATTTGCTATAAGGCAGCCAAGGGAATAGTTTGCTGTGATTTAGGATAAATAATAGTAAGAAAAAACATGATTGTCTATATGTCCCACTTCAGAAAACCTCTTATTTTTTAAAACTGAATTCATTTGCTGCATTATCAAATTATTGTAATTTTAGATTTTATCCCCTGTAGGGATCTATATTGCATACTTGATAACACCCTTTCAATGATTAAGATAATGAAACACCGTTTCCTCTTCCTCAGAATATTCTCTCTCACACATGTTCATCCATGGCAGTAAAAATAAGTTGGAATCATACCAATGAGTACTCAAAATTAAGTACATACATAGTGAGTACTCAAAAATATTTTCAGGATAGTTTCCAAGAAAGATATTATATATCTTTAGTTGTTCTTTGCAATTTTTTTAATAGGAATGGGCAATCCAAATGCATAGAAATGAGGATTTTTATCTTTTTATTTTATTTTATTATGTTATGTTAGTCACCATACTGTACATCATTAGTTTTTGATGTAGTGTGCCATGATTCATTGTTTGCCTATAACACCCAGTGCTCCATGCAATACGTGCCCTCTTTAATACCCATCACCGGGCTAACCCATCCCCCCACCCCACTCCCCTCTAAAACCCTCAGTTTGTTTCTCGGAGTCCATAGTCTCTCATGGTTCATCTCCTCCTCCGAATCCCCCCCTTCATTTTTCCCTTCCTTCTCCTAATGTCCTCCATGCTATGCCTTATGTTCCACAAATAAGTAAAACCATGTGATAATTGACTTTCTCTGCTTGACTTATTTCACTTAGCATGATCTCTTCCAGTCCCATCCATGTTGATGTAAAAGTTGGGTATTCATCCTTTCTGATGGCTGAGTAATATTCCATTGTGTATATGGACCACATCTTCTTTATCCATTCATCTGTTGAAGGGCATCTCGGCTCTTTCCACAGTTTGGCTATTGTGGACATTGCTGCTATGAACATTGGGGTGCCTATGGCCCTTCTTTTCACTACATCTGTGTCTTTGGGGTAAATACCAAAGAGTGCAATTGCTGGGTCATAGGGTAGCTCTATTTTTAATTTTTTGAGAAACCTCCACACTGTTTCTAAAGTGGCTATACCAACTTGCATTCCCACCAACACTGTAAGAGGGTTCCCCTTTCTCCACAACCTCTCCAACATTTTTTCATGTGTCTGTTAGCCATTTGTATGTCTTCTTTGGAGAAGTATCTGTTCATGTTTTCTGCCCATTTTTTCACTTGATTTTTTTGTTCTTTGGTGTTGAGTTTGAGAAAGTTCTTTATAGATCTTGGATATCAGCCCTTTGTCTATAGTGTCATTTGCAAAAATCTTCTCCCATTCTGTGGGTTGCCTCTTTGTTTTGTTGACTGTTTCCTTTGCTGTGCAGAAGATTTTTATCTTGATGAAGTCCCAAAAGTTCATTTTTGCTTTTGTTTCACTAGCCTTTGGAAATGGATCTTGAAAGAAGTTGCTGTGGCTGATGTCAAAGAAGTTACTGCCTATGTTCTCCTCTGGGATTTTGATGGATTCCTGTCTCACATTGAGGTCTTTCATCCATTTTGAGTTTATTTTTGTGTATGGTGTAAGAGAATGGTCCAGCTTCATTCTTCTGTATATAGCTGTCCAATTTTCCCAGCACAATTTATTGAAGAGACTGTCTTTTTTCCATTGCATATTTCTTCCTGATTTGTCGAAGATTATTCGACTGTAGAGTTGAGGGTCCATATCTGGGCTCTCTATTCTATTCCATTGGTCTATATTTCTGTTTTTTTGTGCCAGTACCATGCTGTCTTGGTAACCACAGCTTTGTAATATCGCTTGAAATTGGGCAACCTGATGCCCTGAGCTTTGTTTTTCTTTTTCAACATGTCCTTGATGATTCGGGGTCTTTTCTGATTCCATACAAATTTTAGGAATGTTTGTTCCAGCGCTTTGAAAAATGCCATTGGAATTTTGATTGGGATGGCATTGAAGGTATAGATTGCTCTGGGCAGCATAGACATTTTAACAATGTTTATTCTTCTGATCCATAAGCATGGAATGTTTTTCCATCTTTTTTGCCTTCTTCAATTTCTTTCATGAGTGTTCTCTAGTTCTCTAGTATAGATCCTTTACCTCTTTGGTTAGGTTTATTCTGAGGTATCTTATACTTTTTGGTGCTATTGTAAATGGAGTTATTTCTCTAATTTCTCTTTCTACAATTGCATTGTTAGTGTGTAAGAAAGCAACTGATTTCTGTGCACTGATTTTGTATCCTGCCACGTTACTGAGTTGCTGTATGAGTTCTAGTAATTTGGGGGTGGAATCTTTTGGGTTTTCCACATAAAGTATCATGTCATCTGCAAAGAGAGAGAGTTTGACTTCTTCTTTGACTATTTGAATATCTTTTATTTCTTTTTGTTTTCTGATTGCTGTTGCTAGGATTTCTAGTACTATGTTGAACAATAGTGGTGAGAGTGGGCATCCTAGTCGTGTTCCTGATCATAAGGGAAAGGCTCTCAGCTTTTCCCCATTGAGAATGATACTCACTGTTGGTTTTTCATAGATGGATTTTATGAGATTGAGGAATGCTCCCTCTATCCCTATACTCTGATGATTGTAAATATCTATGCCCCCAACATGGGAGCAGCCATCTACATAAGCCAACTATTAACCAAAATAGAGTCATATTGATAACAATATGTTAATTGTGGGAGACCTCAATACTCCACTCTCAGCAATAGACAGATCATCTAAGCAGAAAATCAATAAAGAAACAAGAGCTTTGAATGACACACTGGACCAGATGGACCTCATAGATATATACAGAACATTCCACCCTAAAACAACAGAATACTCATTCTTCTCAAGCGCACATGGAATTTTCTCCAGAATAGACCACATACTGAGTCACAAATCAGGTCTCAACCGATACCAAAAGATTGAGATTATTCCCTGCATTTTCTCAGACCATAATGCTTTAAAACTGGAACTCCATCTCAAGTAAAAATTTGGAAGAAATCCAAATGCTTGGAAGCTAAAGACTACTCTGCTTAAGAATGTTTGGGTCAACCAGGAAATCAAAGAAGAACTTAAACAATTCATGGAAACCAATGAGAATGAAAACACATCAGTCCAAAACCTATGGGATACTGCAAATGGCAGTCCTAAGGGGGAAATACATAGCCATCCAAGCCTCACTCAAAAAAATAGAAAAATCCTGAATTCACCAACTAACTCTACACCTTAAAGAACTAGAGGAGAAGCAACAAATGATGCCTAAGCCACGCATTAGAAGAGAAATAATTAATATTAGAGCAGAAATCAATGAATTAGAAATCAGAAATACAGTAGAGCAGACCAACAAAACTAGAACCTGGTTCTTTGAAAGAATTAGTAAGATCGATAAACCACTGGCCAGACGTATCCAAAAGAAAAGAGAAAGGACCCAAATTAATAAAATTATGAATGAAAGGGGAGAGATCACAACTAACACCAAGGAAATAGAAACAATTATTAGAAATTATTATCGACAACTATATGCCAATAAATTAAGCAACCTGGAAGAAATGGATGCCTTCCTGGAAACCTACAAACTACCAAGACTGAAACAGGAAGAAATAGACAACCTGAATAGACCAATAACCAGTAATGAGATTGAAGCAGTGATCAAGAACCTCCCAAAAAACAAGAGTGCGGGGCCTGATGGATTCCCTGGGGAGTTCTACCAAACATTCAAAGAAGAAATAATACCTATTCTCCTGAAGCTGTTTCAAAAAATAGAAGCAGAAGGAAAGCTTCCAGAGTCATTCTATGAGGCCAGTATTACCTTGATCCCGAAACCAGGCAAAGACCCCATCAAAAAGGAGAATTTCAGACCGATATCCCTGACGAATATGGATTCCATAATTTTCAAAAAAATCCTAGCTAATAGAATCCAACAATACATTAAAAGAATCATCCACCATGACCAAGTGGGATTTATCCCCGGGATGCAAGCATGGTTCAACATCCACAAGTCAATCAAAGTGATAGAACACATTAATAAGAGGAGAGATAAGAACCATATGGTCTTCTCAATTGATGAAGAAAAAGCATTTGACAAAATACAGCATCCTTTCCTGATGAAAACTCTTCAGAGTATAAGGATTTTTATCTTTTTTTAAGATTTCATTTATTTATTTGAGAGAGAGAGAAAACATGAGTGGGGGGAGGGGCAGAGGGAGAGGGAGAAGCAGACTTTCCACTGAGCAGGGAGCCAAACACCGGGCTTGATCTCAGGACCCTGAGATCATGACCTGAGCCAAAGGCAGACGCTTAACTGACTGAGCTAGCCAGGCACCCCGAAATGAGGATTTATCTTAAAATATTCAACAAAGTGTTACTCCCTACTTACATCCATAAATTATATTTTAAGAAATAAAAAGATTCCATTTAATAAATATTTCTTATAACAACTTACCCATTGACTTTACTTTAGGAATGTATTATTGCTATCAAATTACCGTATCTGATAGAAATCATTTTAATTTTGGCATCAGCTGTCAGAATATTAATTTAGACCATAAATAGCTGCATATATACAGTGGTGAAAGAATATTATTCCCCTGTTGTTGAAATAGTGAGAGCCCTGAATGATTTGATAGCTATATAATTAATCAAATAATAGGTTATCTAATTGAATCTGAGTTAGCTATAAATAGAAAATATAACTGTGGATAGCTGTAAACAAAATTAAAATTTTATCTTCAGTGTCCCTGGAGCCTTAAATGCTATGAAAACCAGCAGGCATGAATTTAAATGATGTTTCACATTTCTTTCCTCCTGGGTAGGAGGTCTGGTAGCAGGTTTTCTTTCTGATTTGGGACTAAGAATAGCACAATCCAGCTGTAAGGATGATAATCAGATTACGTGGTGGGTGCCTGCTAGAGCCAAAGCAAAAGCCTTTATTTCTACTGGCCAATGCCCCCAGAATATTCTATGATAAATATGGATGATATGTCATATGTGTGTGTGTGTGTGTGTAAAATTGAAAATTTCCCTTTGCAATTAAGTTTTAGAAATACAAAAATTACATATAGTTTGAAGTCTTATATGATGTAGGAGCAAACAGTGAATATGAGAATCATTACATTTTATTCATTTGTATTTTATATACTTCCTCTGTTGTTTAAGTAGGTAAAGACAAGGAACCGTTAGAAACTATTTGCTAAGTTCAGTACCTGGCTAAAAAGTAAAATTGTGGGGCACCTGGTGGCTCAGTCAGTTAAACTTCTGACTCTTGGTTTTAGCCTGGTTCATGATCTCAGGGTCGTGAGATCAAACCCCAAAATGGGCTCCACACTCAGTAGAGTCTGCTTGAAAGTCTCTCTCCTTCTGACCATCTCTGCTCATTCTCTCTCTCTCTCTCAAATAAATAAATAAATCTTAATAAAAGGGAAATTAAAAACATAGTAATAATAAAATAAAATCTCATGTTCTTGGAAAAATATGCCATGCTTGTGGTCGGGAAAAGGGAATCAATTTTCTGATATTTCTATGTAAGAAAACCATGTGTTAATGTGAGTTAAATATAAACAGTTACATTTTACATTAAATAAAAAGGCAGAGCATAGCTGCAGTTGTAAGGGAAGGTCAAATTAAAATCAGTTTTCTGACAATTCTCAGTGCCTCATTTTTTAGAAGAAATTTAGCTGTTTGCATGGGATTCACAGATAAATATTTTTAATTCTTATTTCTCTGTCTAATATGATGGACATCTTGATCATGTTTAATAATTTACATGCACGTAAAGAAATAGCCAGTTCATATACTTACTGACAGTGTGAATAATTTGAACCAAAAAAAAATGTATATATAATAATGTTATCAAGAAGATATCAAGAAAAAGGAAAGGAAATTATATCAAATTATAGATTTGCTCTTTCTTTAGTAACTAATACTTGAATGATGTTTCTTTTAGGATCATCTGTTAAAATTTAGGGATAACTGGAAAATATATTCAACTTGACTATTGAGCTTCATAGAAAAGACTGTAGACAATATAAATAAAATCTTATGAAAGGAAATTTACCTATCCAAAGGAAATATTAGAAAAAAGAAGTGTAGACAGAAGTTGTAAAGAATCACGATAAGGGGCAAACACTTAGCTTCAGTGTAAATTGAAAGTAAAAGTGCTTTGGACCAAACTGTGTCCCCCTCAACATTTACACACTGAAGCCCTAGCCTCAGTGTGATGGTGTTTGGAGTTAGGTTCTCCTGGTAGGTGACTAGGTTTAGACAGTGAGGCCCCCTATGCTAACTGCTTTGAAAAGAAAGAAAAGAAAAGACCAGAGGTTTCTCTCTGTCTCCCACATGAAGATACAGTGAGAAAAGGCAACCATCTACCAGCCGGGAAAATGGCCTTCACCACAAATATCTGACATATTATATGTCCATCTTTTGGTTGTTACTTTCTGACTCCACCCATAAAATTCATTACAATGGATTTTTCATGAGTGCAGGACCTATGTTGTTTATTTTTCTAGCCCAAGTCACTGACACAGTCCTGGCAATAAATGGTCACCAGATGATTTTTTATCGAGTTAATGATTATTAAGGGGAAAGGAGCGAATAAAGTCAAATCCTTTCCATGTTTCTTTTTCTTGTAAAGTGATAGAGTGTAACATTTTATTATGATTGTGTACCACATCAGTTAAAAGCATTGTGGAACATCAAATTGATACAATTAGTATTATTCTGTAACTAGAGCTCCTTTGAAAAGGAGCCACAATGAAGAAACTCCAGTGGAAGGTTTGAGGAAGAAACAGTGTGTTTCCCTTTATTCCCCTCAGATCCCTACCTCCTTCTAAAGAATTCCTAGAGCTACTCAGAAAATATTTGGAAAGGGGAGCCTGGGTGCCTCAGTAAGTTGAGTTTCCAGCTCTTGATTTCAGCTCAGGTCATGATCTCAGGGTCCTGGGATGGAGCCTCCCATGGGGCTCTGCATTCACCTAGGAGTCTGCTTAAAATTCTTTCTCTCCCTCTCCTTGTGCCCCTCCCTAACCCCACACATACTTTCTCTCTCTCAAGTAAATAAATAAACCTAAAAAACAAAACAAAAAAAAACAAAAGAATGAAAATCGTTGGGACAATTTGGGAAGTGTTCATTATGAAACATGAAAAATGATGACTGTCAAAATTCTGAATATGTTCATTTATCCAAGAGACAATAACCAAACACCTACTATGTTCTGGGCAATGTGTTGATTGCTGTGTTGGTTACAATGATGGAGAGAAAGCCTCCCTCTCAATGAAATCACCATATAGTAAGCAATAGAAGACCAAAGTAAATAAGTATCCAACAAGCCAGTTTATGTTATTACCACACAGTACAAGGTATTAAAAGAATTCAAAGATAGATGGAACAAACCTTTCTGAGACAAAATGTGTGGTAATTCACTTCAGGTGACATATTTTAAAATCTTAGCCATAATCTTGGGCATAATCATAATAATGATTATCTACAAATTTATTATACATATCATTTAAAAATATCTACAGAACACTTTGAATTTTTAATATATTTATGGGCCTTTTTTCATAAAAATCAAGTGGTTCTCCAGAAATAGTCGGTTTCCTTATTCCTGAAAAAGAGAAATTCAACATTTAGAGGTAACATCATAGTTAAGAGGAAAGAAAACTAAAGAAATTGCAATAGACTGCTTTTGTGAAGAAAAAATGAAATGTCAAAGAGAAAAATTTTATGGTTCTTTAATCACAAGCATCAAATTGTAACAAATGGAATTTTCAATTGAATTCCTCACTTTGCCTGAATTGCACATGGGATCATGCCTGCATACCAAGTGAAGAATCATATTTCATAATGCATTTCATTGGGCTTCCAAAATAGTGATTCTGCTGGAGACTTTTCTGTATAGAAAAGTAATTGTCAGATATAGAAAGAGTAATTTCATAAACACTATGATCAGATACCTATGCAATTCATTTCATCTTTTTTTTTTTAATTTCAATGCCCAGAATATCATTGCTAGAATAAAGTGCATTATTTCCTTCTCACTCTGATTCATTAAACTGTGTTCATTGTTCTTTACAAAGTTGTTTTGGTATGCCTCACTAACTGTCAAGTTGAGGAAAAGGTCAGTTGCTTTTGTTCAACAAAAATACATGCTCTTTAATAATATTTCTTAAAAATGCATATTGGCTTGTTTTCTTTCAGTTTCTCATTTATCTGCATCTGTTCCCCTTTGCTGAAGGCTAAGCCTGAAAACAACTTGAACTAATTATGTTTATTACCTGTACTCCAAATTACATTTCCAGTGGCTCACTTTGCCATGATTGTATATTGAGAGAGATGGCTCTACTTGGTAGGATGAGAGAAATGACTGAGACACACTCGGGTTTTAGTGCAGGCTATGTTCTGAGGTTTTTGGGGATTAGAGAAAGATCAGATACTAGATTGTATGTAAGGCAGATAAGAGATCAAAGTGTCTGTTATCTATGGCAGGTAAGGACATGTTCTTCAAAAAAAAAAAAAAATATATATATATATATAAGTCCTAGACATTCTTCCCCTGATGATTTTTGGAAAATCCTATTAATCAAGGAACAGTAAAAATTGATGAAGATTTCCTTGACTACAAGACACAATTAGTAGTGTTCTTCACTCTTCCACTCAATAAAACATACGTGATGAGAAGCTGGGGCATATGCGAAAGATTCCTCCTGCATCCTGGTGTCCAGCCCAGTGATTAGTATGCCAGACTCCAACAAATGAGTATTCAGTGAGTAAATCAGGAGCTGAGTGTCTGGGGTCTGAACTCTCTCTTCTGTACAATCTTGTATAATATCTTCCACTCTCCCGCTTGGGCAATGTGGAAAGCCATGAATAGAACATGGGAGAGTTTTGCACCTCTATCAGCCTGAGCCACTAGGTGAGACCTTAAACTTTCTGTGAGTGAGAAATAAGTATGTAATATACAGGGCCACAGAAATTTGGATATTCATCTTTTCTAGCAGTGAAACTAACTTATGAATGCAGGGTATTTATTAGATTTATAGGTAAGACAGAAGGAAAGATGGTGCTAACTTCCCATTCCATAGTCATCTCCTTCCATTTTGACCAGATTGGCAGCATTGAAAGACATGAGTCAATGGTCTTCCCGGCTTGTGCCTCAGTGGGATAGAGCTTGTTCTCACATCTAGCATCCTGGGAGGATGAATGTGAAGCTGTTCTGATGGGTCAGATGCCAGGCTGAACACAACAATACACAATATAAAAATGTCTCAGTCTTGTATGAGGCCTAGACTGTGCAAAGTTTCCATCTTCCTCTCTTGTCTATGCAGAAGAACCACCTTTGGACCAATTTCTTTTTGACCCAAAGATGCTAAACAAAGACCGGGGTCATGAGAAGAGGAAGAGTTGCTTTATTGCCACTGGCATGTGGGTTCTTAAGACCCAGGAAGAGGAGAGGGGGTAAATGACAGATTTGTGTGATGAATGACTTTAACTTAACTAGGGAGGAAAATTAAACACTTGGATCCTTCTTCTGGGTGGAAACTATTTCAACAGCATGTTATTGTTTGTTTGTTATTATTAATTTTATATCTTATAAGGAAGGAAATAAAACCTATGGGGAAGAAATCAAAAATTTCTCTCTCTCTCTCTCTCTGTCAAATAAATAAACTATTTAAAAAGGGGGAGGGGAGGGCACCTGTGTGGCTCAGTCAGATAAGCATCTTCCTTCAGCTCAGGTAATGATCTCATGGTCCTGGGATCAAGTCCCATATCAGGCTCCCTGCGCAGGGAGCCTGTTTCTGCCTCTCCCACTCCCCCTGCTTGTGTTCCCTCTCTCGCTGTCTCTTTCTGTGTCAAATAAATAAATAAAATCTTTAAAAAATTTTTCTTGACATCCTACCACATAGCAATAATCACCTTTTTTCATTTATGCATTTATATATATATATATATATATATATATTCCATATTCCAATATATATTCCATAAATCATAAATCATTTTTGTGCTTGTTTTCTCTTTTTGCTCTCTGTCTTCTTTCTTCTCTTCTCCCAACACTGACCGACATGCATTCTAACATTTGATTCTTTTTTTAAGTGATTTTTTAAAGATTTTATTTATTTATTTGAGAGAGAGAGAGTGAGAGAGAGCCCAAGTCAGAGGAAGAAGCAGACTCCCCGCTGAGCAGGGAGCCCGATGTGGGACTCAATCCCAGGACCCTGGGATCATGACCTGAGCCGAAGGCAGTTGCTTAACCAACTGAGCCACCCAGGCACCCTGACATTTGATTCTTAATACTCGTATACTAATATGTGTAATACGTGTGTACATGTTTCTTAAGAATAGAATCATTATATATACATTTTTCAGTATCTTTTCTTTTTAAGGAATACCTGTAGGACATCTCTACATGTGCTCAGGTGTAGATCTAATACATCATTTTAATGCTTGCATCCATTATATCCAAAAATCTAATGAATCTGAGAATTTAAAAATATTTATAGACCATATGACTTATTCACCTATGATTTATCTGTTCATTTTTGTCCATTTTTCCAATTGGTCATTTGGTTTTTTATCTATATAAAACAGTATTATTATTATTAAATTTATATTGATATTGTTATAAGTATCAGGCCTTATTCTGGTACACAATAATATTTTCCCATAACCTATAATTTATTTGTTGGTTGTATTAATATCTTTCTCATACAAATGTTCCAACTTTTTATAATTAAAAATTTCTTTCTTAATACCTATCAGTTATCTGTTTTATCCATAGGCTATGGATAAGGTATCCCAAATTTTATATTTTTGTATGTAGTGATCTATATTTTCTTCTAGAGTTTTATTTCTTTATATGTTTTTCTTATATCATTTCCTAATTTGTAGATTTTTGTCTCTAAAAGTCTAAGACCACAAAAATAGTCAATATTTAGATAAAAAGAATGCTCATAAATAAAGTAACTCTTAGACGGTTAACTGTCAAAGAGTAGACATGAAATCTTAAACTATTTAAAACCTTAAACTTAGACAATGAAACCTTAAACTATTTAAAAACATAAGAACATAAGGATCCACACAGAGATGTCTACTAAAGCTATTATTAAGAATGTTTTGGAAGTTCATATGAATTTGCTAAGATAAAAAATGAATATAATTTTTTAAACTGTGAAAAAAGGCAAATTTTGTCAATGATTGATGGCAAATCTGAATATCCATAAGATTCTCTTAAACGAAAAAAAAACTACTGAAACTAAGAGCAATGCAGTGAACTTAATTTGGTAACCCTTGACTGCGTATAAATTAAACATTAAAAAAGTTAATAGGCTTCCTACTGTATTTTCTAGGAATGGACTTGACATAAATCATAATAGTGAGAAAACTATAATAAGTTTTAACATAAAGGTAATGCAATATATGGTAATCTGGTATCCATTGTGTTTTGAAATAATATTTTATTCTTCAGTATTCGTTTAAAAGCTTATTGTGATTTTATATTACTTATATTATTACTGTCATTATGTAAGTAAATGACTCTTCAGAATGAATCGTTTTTGCTCTTCCTTACTTCCAGTGGCATGAAATTAACACCTATACTCCTGATACTATCACAGAAAGTCTATCTTGCAATCCTTACAATTCTTAGGATTTTTTTTTAATTTTAAATTAGATTGAGGTCATATTTACATTTCTTACACAACTAATCATCATTTCCTTTTCCTTGATCTTCTCTGGAGCAATCTGAAGCTTATCTTTGGTTAAATTTATTGCCACTTGACCTAGGGATTTCTGAAAGTGGTGGAGAGTAAAGAATGGAGCATGGAAAATGAGTTTCTAGAACACACTTGAGTCCATATCCCACAGACTCCTCTAGGTTCCGGGAAGCGCCCAGAGAAGAATCCATTTATAGCAATGCCCATGCCCTTTCCACTTTGCTTCATTGGATGGTGCATCCCCTCAGTGGAAAGAGTCATAGGCATGATGATAAAGCTTGCTGAACTCTACTCACTCCCTGCCATCTGTCTCTCCTTGCTTCCTACCCCATCTCTTCTCCTGCTATCTGTCTGCATCTCACTTGGCTTTGTTGGATGACCACTGTCCTGATCTGGCACCGTTGGAATCGGTTACCTTCACTCTTACTCTGACTTGACATCCCGTGGTATTTATGAGACCTCCTTACCTCTCTCTGCTGCCACCACAAGCAGGATACATCCTGACTTTGAACCCATCAGGGACCCCCGGCCACAGCTCCAGAGAACCTGCCAGAGGCAAACAGGAGAATTCAGTGCGCTGGCAAGAGCTTGGGTGTTGAGAGTAATTTTCTTTCCAAGGCCATGGCCTATTAGTCAAGGCCTATGAAATGCATGCAATTTATTATTCTCTGAAAGTGGAACTTTTAGCCCTTCTGTGGCATTCCATTATGGCAAAGATTACTTTTAAAGTAATTCTAGGTCACTGTGTCCTCAAATGCAGAAACTCTATAATTTTTCAAGAAGCTTTTCTTAATGCATACATTTTATAAGATTGAAAATGAATAAGAAACTTTGAAAGGATACATAACAAAAGAAAAAGTGTCATTTTATTTTGCTTATATTAACATATGTTTCTTATTTTAAGTAGAAATAAGAAACACAAATACTAAGTGGAAAATAAATAGGTTTTTTAATGTCTTATGTCAAGATTTTGTGTTGTGAGCTATAGCATTATAATTAGTGTTCTAAGACATTTGCTAAATGGATTTTTTTGAGATATATGGCTATTACAGTTATTGAAAAATATGTTCCCTTTTAATTTGGGGATGTTAGTCATATTGGTTATATTTTAGTGTGTTTTTATGAAATTATTTTATTTTTATTAGAAAAAAATCAAGTGCGGAAGCGTTTCCAAAAAAAAAAAAATGAGATAGCTGTGTTGTTCAACTTCATACACACAAGTTGTTCTTATAGAGAGAAAACTCAGGAGTTAGCCTCATTGTACTTCTGGCTCTGCCCTTAATCCAGTGTGATGATGTGATTTTGCTTACCCTTTAGCACTCATTTATACCGAAGGTTAGTTTGGGAATTTGCCTCAAATGAAACTATCACTCTATCCATTTGGCAGAAATAGTGACTGTTTAGGTTCATAGTCTCTCTATTCTAAATGGATTACTACTGTAATGATATCACTGTACTTTTCCTTATATCTATTATTTCTTAGTGAATTTCATCGTAGAACAAAAATATGTCTTCCCTTCCTTGACTATCCATATTCTCCTCCTCCGTCAGCAAAACAAATTCTGTTTTCAAACAGGAACAAGACATCAATCTGATTTACTCTTTGACCTTCAAGTTCCCCTTGGCTCTCCAGGATTTTCTGTATCTATGCAACCTCACTTCTAGTTTTTCATCACTGGCAGAATGGCTCTGGAATATTGGGTAAAAATCAGAGCACAGAAAGATGTCCCCAGAAAGGAAAAGAATCACTGGCAGACTGTGAATGTACCAATTTACCAATTATCTTTTACACGCGAAACACCTGAGATTCTTTTTGTCTCTAGACTCTTTCAATACTGAACAGATGAGATCTGATGGGTCAGTCCTGGGCCGGCCTGGTACACAGCGTGATGCATATGAGGCTGTTCTTAGCCACCTTTGAACTGCTTATCTGTATATATAAAATGGGAAAGTATGGGTTTCTTCCATGTTACGTCACTTTGGCAAGTATGTTGTTTAAAAACAAATGCTTCCATTGTATGATTTATTTTAAATCGATGGCTAAATGTATTTGTGTGACATCTTATTCTAGCACTGTTGATTATTTCTAGACTACGCTGAAAGCATATGCATACGCCCTCTACCCATACATACACATATAAACCCACAAATTCTCCTATTTTGGCAAATAGGTCTGTGATGCTTTCCCCAAGCTAAATACCAGCAAATATCATGCATATGGTAACAGTAGCAAATTTCCTATTTTAGCTCCTCATTTGGCCTACTTTGCCCAATTAAGAGTAGCTCTATATTTCTGAAAAATAAACAAAAGAGGGTAGTATTCCCACAAGTTCTATCCCATTAAGGAGCATTTTATTACAACTGGATTTGAGCTTTTGATGTCATTTAACCTTTCTATTAAAAAAGAAAAGGATAATTCTCTTTCTATCACATTGCTCCTATAAGGCACAAATTAAATAAAATATATGTTAGGCTGTAAAACTCTTCAGAAATGTGAGGTAATGGGAGGTAATATTCACATTACTAGGGTTTAGTTACCACCCAACCCTCTGCCCTCTGAATAATTTCAGTAGAAAGTTAGTGCTTCAGGATGTGCTTTTGATTATTAGCTATATATTAATATCAAT
Source organism: Neomonachus schauinslandi (assembly GCF_002201575.2). Taxonomy (NCBI): domain Eukaryota; kingdom Metazoa; phylum Chordata; class Mammalia; order Carnivora; family Phocidae; genus Neomonachus; species Neomonachus schauinslandi. Next base: position 72,083,285 of record NC_058408.1, read on the forward strand.
TGATTTTGTCTTACAATTATCTTAATTCCTTGACAAAGGAAATCGTGTCTTTTTTTATCACAAAAAAAGAATCAGTCCATCTGTTGTAGATGGATACGTAGTATATCTCTGTCTGCCTGTCTGTCAGAATGAGAGGGGGAGAGAGAGAGAATAAAAGGGAATAAGAGAGAATAAAAGAGACTTTTATTGTAAGACAATATTTTGGGTGCTAGAGAGATAGAGATTGTGATCATGCGCCTTCAGAGAACTTACATTTTAGTACAAGAGACCAGAAAATTGAAATTTAAATGAATACAATAAATGCAAACACTGATACATTCCATGGAGAATGTGACAGACAGTGAGTAAGATGAATGCAGAGTAACGAAGGAGTTTTCATAGGTAGAACGGTCAGGGAAGGCTTCTCTGAGGAAGGGGCTTTGAGACCTGCTTTATCAGGTGGAAGGGTAAAGAGATAGCAAATGCAAAAAACCCTGGGAATGAAAATGTTTGACATATTTTAATAAGAAAAATAAAAACCTGTGGAAAGCCCCTGTTTAACTCACTGGTCTAGGGGTTTCTTGGTCTCTGTGCTGCCCTTCCTTTGATGTATAACTGAGTGCATAATTCTTATGGTTTGTGTGTACTACTTAGGTTAATTACATCTGTCAGGGTCCAGTGAGAGAAACTGAGCCTGTGGCATTTAGTTAAACAGAAGGGATTTGAGGCAGAGAACTGGTTAGAAGGGGCTTGGAAGTAGACCAGTAGATGGGGAAGCAAGTCAGAGAGATAGTACAAAGCCTCTATTCTGAGTCCTTCTCCCTCTGTGCTCATTCATGAATTCTCCAGCCGTCTGCTGGGTGTCTCTCTAGGTCCATGCAGAGGGAGATACGCAAACGAGCAAGACCTCGTGCTTGTGTTCAAGGATCTCGGGGTCTTGTCTGAGAATAATATGAGTACTAATGATCAGAAGCAGGCAATACTTGTTCTGTGAGTATGCAGAGGAAGAAAAGATCAACTCCAGCTAGAGGTTCAGGAACAGCCTCAAGAGGGCAGTGTCGTTTGAGCAGATCCTCGAACTCTTTTGATATTAAGAGGTCTCAGGGGGCACAGCAGGCACAAAGACGTGGACTGAGGGAGTGAGGAGGTTTACCGTGAGTGCTAAACAGGTTTTGTTTGGCGAGAGGAGTATGTGAATGGAAACAGTGACAAATAGATATGGAAAGTAGTAAGTTGGGGCCAACTTTTGGAAACCCTTTGCATACCGAGCTTCAGAATATAGACTTCAGGCATTGCACCTTCGGTTGGCAGACTAGGGCCCACAGGGCAAGTCTGGACTGACACCTGTTTCCATTAGGCCCAAGGGGAAAGGGTGTGTTCTACACATGAGCATTTGCAACATGTCTGGTGATAGAGAACACTAACTCCAATTAAGTGAAATCTTATCTTGCCTGAGAAAATAATTCATTCTCCTCTTTAACAGATCGATAGAGCAAAAAAAGTACTCTTATTATTATATGTTGAATTTTTTGTCAATAATAATTTTTTTGGGGGGGGGAGAAAAGAAAGCCAAAGATGCTCGAGTGGAGACATGAGAAACATGGTGGAAGGTGCAGTCGGACAGGCAGGTGAGGACTCAGGACAGCGGGTTCCCCACAGGTTGTGGGACATCAAAGGGCTCCGGATTCCTGCTCACGGTACGCCACTCCCGAGGCTTTCTATGGGCTTCTCAACTACGATGTTATGAGAATTAAACAGAACCAGGCACAGGGAGAATATCGATACATGCGATTCTACTTCTTTCTGCTTTCTTTCAATAAGTAGTTGTGGGTTAGATTAGAACAACCAATCTCCAATATTTTCTAAGTAAATAAAGCTGACCATCTGATTCCCCTTCACTTAAAAAAAAATATTTATTGGTTTCCTTGTTCTTTATTAGATCCCTGTGGAATAGTTCAAATTCTTTTTCCATTTAAAACTCCACTTTTTGCCCATTTTTTTTAAAGATTTATTTATTTGACAGAGAGAGACACAGCAAGAGAGGGAACACAAGCAGGGGGAGTGGGAGAGGGAGAAGCAGGCTCCCCGCTGAGCAGGGAGCCTGATGCGGGACTCGATCCCAGGACCCTGGGATCATGACCTGAGCCGAAGGCAGACGCTTAATGACTGAGCCACCCAGGCGCCCCACTTTTTGCCCATTTTTAATGACCAAACTTCTTGTCGCTATGTTTGCTTGTTCACCCACTTACTGAACTCAGTTGAAGAGTATCATGTACAGTTCAGTTAAGTTCTGGGTCTGTGGATGTCTTCTGATCCCTTTCTTCTAGTTTGGATACTTCCAGTTGGTATTTGGGGGTATAAACTTAGCAATAGGATCCTGAAAGTAGACTTAGCGTTATTAAATTTTGATATTTTGGAAAGATTTCATCACAAGAGTACAGTTCTGGTTTTCAACAATGAGAATAAATAGAATACAGATGGGAGCCCTATGTTAGAAGAGCCACGGCACAATGTTATAGTTGAAATGCAGTGTGAAATGTTGTTCAGTTCCGTCGCGAAGGAAAGGCCATGGGTGTGCCACAGCCCATGAGACATTGCCCAAGGTCAGGATTTGGGGAAGATTGTCAGAAAAGGGCTAAAAGGAGATAACTAATCTGCATCAATCTTTATTGTACACAAAAATTTCCTGAGTTGTGTTTCCAAATGCAAATTACCTGGAGGACTACCATCATCCTCACGTATGAGGACTGTATTTGCTTTCCGGTGTCAGGCCCAACATTTGTGACTGATTGATTTTTAGTTTTTGTTTTTTTAAAGATTTAATTATTTATTTGAGAGAGAGAGAGAGAGAGAACATGCTCACGAGCTGGGGGAGGTGCAGAGGCAGAGGGAGAAGCAGGCTTCCCGCGGAGCAGGGAGCCCGATGCGGGACTCAATCCCAGGACACTGGGATCATGACCTGAGCTGAAGGCAGTCGCTTAACCAACTGAGCCACCCAGGCGCCCCACTTGTGATTTTTTTGAACAAATGATCCTCATGCAAGTGTGATGGTATGTGCACTTTGAAAAATGTCAACATAGTGGGAAATAAACACATTCTATGTGGAAGACATCCTTGCTACCAAAGCAGGACCAGGAAAGAAAAAAAATACTATTATCTTGAACTTCTGAAGAAAAATTGAAAAGTTTAGCAGATGGTTCCACAGACCCTGTAGCAAATATCACGAGTGCCATTTGAAGAGGACGTAAGAAGCATCTGTCAGTACCCCACAGACATCAGCATCCAGTTATCAACGGCTCCCTAGTGGTGGTTTAAAGTAGCCCATACTGGGCGCCTGGGTGGCTCAGTTGGTTAAGCAACTGCCTTCGGCTCGGGTCGTGAACCTGGAGTCCCGGGATCGAGTCCCACATCGGGCTCCCTGCTCAGCGGGGGGTCTGCTTCTCCCTCTGCCCTCTTCCCTCTTGTGCTCTCTGTCTCTCATTCTCTCTCTCTCAAATAAATAAATAAAATCATTAAAAATAAATAAATAAATAAATAAATAAATAAAAATAATAAAGTAGCCCATAATGCTAGGACAAAAACGGAAGTCTGAAAACAAGTCTGGGTCATACTTCTTTCACACATGAAAACCAAGTGTTTCCGTTTGCGCTCCCACAAAGAGCCAGATCTTCCAGGGTCCCTCATGTGCCGGGGATTTAAATGTTGCTGATGGGGGCACCAGGGGGGCTCAGGTGGTTAAATGTCTGCCTTCAGCTCAGGTCATGATCCCGGGGTCCTGGGATCGAGTCCCGCATCTGGCTCCCTGCTCTGCGGGGAGCCTGCTTCTCCCTCTGCCTCTGTTTCTTAAGAATAAATAAAATCTTTTAAAAAAAATGTTGCTGATGGTTTCATTTGGAGAAGGTCATACTCTATGTTTCAGAAGCTAGCTGTGGGAATGGGGCAAGAGTGCATGGGATCCGTGCTGTAGGCTGGCTTTGTACCTTCTCTGCCAGGTGTTTATTCTGTTCACTGAGGCAGACTCAATCCCACCAAGCTATAACAAGATGGTTATATCTATCAAACAGTGAGTCTTTCTTTCTCTTTCTCATCACCTTTTCAGGAAATTGATGTGGCACGAGCTCTCTAGAGCACTAGAACCTCATTGTGTTAATCAGTATCTGAAAATTAATATTAAAAATGCTGAATTAATTTTACTGTTTTTTTTTTCTATTAAATTGTTCCACCTCTGAATTATGAATTTAAAATTCATTTTTCTCCAGTAAATCTAACCCTCAGTAAAATTTATCACCAGTCATTCTTTTTTTCCTAAGGTTATCTCTGTCTTTGGATTCTCCTAATACCAGATCCATCATGCTGTGATTATTCTACTTTCAGAATTCATTCAATAGCCAAAAACCTGGTTTTCTCATTGAGTGAATGGTATTTGGTATCTACACAGTGTAAGACACCAAGTAAGGTACGAATAATGAAAGAAAGGTATGACCCAGCAATTGCACTAGTAGGTATTTACCCAAAGGATACAAAAATACTAATTTGAATGGATACATGCACCCTGATGTGTACAGCAGTATTATCTACAGTAGCCAAACTGGAAAGAGCCCAAATGCCCAACGACTGATGAATGGATAAAGAAGATGTGGTGTATATATATATATATATATATACACACACAATGGAATATGACTCAGCCATCAAAAAGAATGAAATCTTGCCATTTGCAACGATGTGGATGGAAAGAGAAGGTACTATGCTAAGTGAAATAAGTCAGTCACAGAAAGACAAATACCATATGATTTCACTCATGTGGAATTTAAGGAACAAACAGATGAACATGGGGGAAAGGGGAAAAAAAAGATAGGGAAACAAACCATAAGAGACTCTTAACTATAGAGAACAAACTGGGGGTTGATGGAGGGAGGTCGGTGGGGGATTGGTATTGAGGAGGGCACCTGTTGTGATGAGCACTGGGTGTTACATGTAAGTGATGAATCCCTGAATTCTACAGCTGAAACCACTTTTACCATATATGTTAACTAGAATTTGAATAAAAAATTGAATGTAAAAAAAAGAAACATAATGGTCCTCTTCAATGTATTTATATTCTAGGTCAGAAAGAAATTTACATGTAAATAGAATAATGAGTTATTTAAAAAACTAGTATTTATTGGATATTAAAATGGAATAGTTACTGAAAGGGACTGGCAAAGGCTACTTTTTTCTGAAGCTGAGAAACCTCTGGGATTAAGTTGATACATTAATGGATGTAATTGGATGTAATTTAATGTTACTGTTACACACTTAGAAGGTTGATCTCAGAGAGGATAGGTGTTCTACAGTTGGAAAGTGTGGGAGCGCAGTGTGAGACTTGGTCCTTTCCCAGGCCTGCTGCTCTGGCTGAGGGTGAGAGAGCGCAGCGTGCGGCCCCATGCTGGTTAGTGCACACAGCCCTGAGACAGTGCTCCTCAGTCTGCAAACTGATCCCACCAAGTGGGATCTTACACACAGAGGAAAACACAGTTTTCTTTGACCCCTCCTTTGTCTAGTCTTTTTCCTGCTCAGGCACCTGGAGCAGGAAGGTTGGGATTGCAATCACAGGTAGGCCTGGGAGCCTCCTTTACCTGCCTCTGTGACCAAGAGGAGAGGAAAAGTTGCATCAACTCTGGAAACAAGGATAAGGCAGGGTTTTGGCCAGGACTGCCACAGCCCTGAAAGAGAGAGAGTGAAACAGCCCAGACAGGGACAAAGATGGATTTTTGAATCTCCGCTACAGAAATAAGGGACCTCACGGTCTCAAAGATGTCGGTCATCAACCCAGTGCACTAGTGCAAACACACATGGGTTCCCCGAAACTTTCCACGGCGTTAGAGAGGAAGAACATTTTATCTTCAAGATAAAAGGGGGAAAGGGCTTTAAGAAAATTTATTATGAAAAACACACAAGGTATTTATCAAAAAATATGAGTTTCAAATGCAACTCGAGAAAGAATGAAATGTATAAAACGTAGGCGGTGAAATAAAGATGGGGATAGAGAAGAAAGTATAACTAAAGAGACTAAAGATAGAAAAATACAGGACCAAAGATGCAGAAAACAAAGAATGCTTTATTAATCACAAATGACTGATGGGGATAGAGAAGAAAGTAAAACTAAAGAGACTAAAGATAGAAAATACAGGACTAAAGATGCAGAAAATGAAGAACGCTTTATTAATCACAAATGACTATTAATACTTACTTAGAACTTGCTAAGAGCATTGTAATGGGTATTGTACAAACACTTCTGCATTTAATTACCAAACCTCCTAATGAAGACACTGATATTCCTTTCTTTACTTTATGGGCCAGGAAAGGGTGAAGCCCTCAAAAGAGAGCTAACCCGAGGGGCAGGACTCGGTCTGTCTGGTCCTGGCGAGCACAGGACTCCTCTCGCTGGCCTGGGGCACTCCCTCACGTGTGTGTGTGTGTGAGACATCATCCAGAGAGCAGACGGGTCCCCAGGGGTTCAGGCAGTGACATCAGATGGCCAAATACAAATATAACTACTCGGTGTTAACACAGACATCGGGGAAAATGAGCACGTGCAATCACAAAAATACTGTAGAAAGAATCAGAATAAGAATAAACCTTTAGAATTTTGTAAAGCACTTATATTGACAGATTGAAGGTGTTCAAATCATGAAACACAGATGGCAAGGGGACTAATCGTTGGAAAATCCCTGGTACACTATGTTTATTTCAAGAAAAAGCGAATTTCCACCAGATAGTTAAAAAAAAAGGAAATAAATAGTAGTTACACTTCAGAAATCTGCTCCGCGGGAGACAATGGAGGAAATTTTGTGAAGAGAGAACCTCAAATTCAGTCAAACTGTGATTCAAGTGCCCAGCCACTGGCATTCTAACATCTGCAAGGATTCACACGTTCTCACTGAAAAATTTACTCAAAGACATATGTCAGTTGGCCAATTGTTGAACAAAAATAAAGAATTTAAAAATAAGTAAATCATGATATAAATGTTTAGACGTAAGCATTAAAACCAATAAAACAAAATACAGTCTAAATGGAACCCAGGAGAAGTTTATTATAAATCTATAAATGTATACATATATAAAACCTATGTATGAGAATGCAGGAATATAAACTAATTCTTAAAGGAAATGTAAAATATAAATAATAGGAATAATAGTAAGCTATAACCAGTAATAATATTAGTAATAGTAATTTTCAATTCTCAAATTTTATTATAAAGGACAGCAATTTTGTGTGTATGTGCGTGTGTTCAGGACTGGAAGGTAGAAATGTCACAAATTAGAGATAGCAAATGCAGTTAGGTAGTATTTTCTTGTTTGGAATTCCATCATATTTTTTTCTATGGATCTTGTGGCTAGTTTTCTATAAACCCAGATTATCTGGCTCTAATTCCTTATTTTAAGTCATCATACGTTCTTTCAATGCCTACTTTCCACACACGCACATTCCTGAGCTTCATAGGTCTAATACGATAGAGCAAGGCTGAATTGCTATTTTAAATCATTGTGGTCATGAACAAATTAAGATTCTTAAAACATTGTGTAATAGAATATGATAGAAACATAGGATTGTTAGGTTTTTGAAAGAGATTAAATTTTTTGCAGATGTCTGTTTTAAGGCAGAGAAGAAGAGTGAAACAAAGAGAGTGTTTAGAAATAGTTTTACTTCTGTTAAAAAAAAAAAAAGGTTAAAATTCCAGCCACAGTTTGATGAATATTAAGTTCTTACTATTCAACTTTCTTGATGGATTGAAGCATTAAATTTAATATGTTGCAACCATAATACTTGAAAGCAAATAGAATTCAGCATTTATATAACTTTCAGATGGTGAAAGACTAAGCAGAAATCAAAAAAGGAAAGAGGGATATGTTTGAGTACATAAAAATGCCAAGCTTCTAGATGTCAAAAACAAAGAACATTAAAAGACAAGCAACACACTAAAAAAATTTGTAACTCTACTAACTAAAGTGTTGATTTCTGTTCTATGCACATATGCCATGGAAATAAAATTTTAAAATACCAAAATTAAAAAAAGAATCAGAGATAAATATATCACATAAATTATGCTAGCAACCAAAGAAGTGCAAAATTAAGCCCCACATTTATTTAGCAAACCTCTAGGCATACATCACCCTCAATATTGACAAATATGTGCTGTTATAAACACTCACACACTACTGAGGAGGAAATAAACCATCACAGTCTTTCTGGAACGCCATTTGGCAATTTGTACAAAGGGCTTCAACATGTTCTCCTTCCTTGATCCAGAAATTCCACATCCAGGAATTTAACCCATGGATATAATTAAAGACACAGAACAGTGATGAATACAATACAAGCAACTCAAGTGTACAGCTAGAGAGCCTAATTTATAACATTAGTACAGGCTGCACGTTACTGCAAATTGTGTTTTTGAAGCATATTTATTGGCTCAGAACAAGGATCATGAAGTAACAAGAGGTAAAATAGCCAACAAAATTTATACATGCAAAGTCCTGAAAGATCACGTGTGTAAGTAGGTAGATAGATGACAGATACATAGGTGACAAATCCTGATAGAAAACACCTTAACATCTTGGCAATGGTTTTCACTGGATTGCAGAGTTTAAAATATTTTCTCTTTGTATTTGTACTTTCAGGATACTCCAGGATGATTGTCTCTTCATCAGAAAGACAGAAACATTTTTTGCTGTTTACCTATAGATGTTTTCCATTGCCAACTACATGAAAATTAAACTATATTGTTTTTTAAGGCACTTGAATGACTCTCCCCAAAATATTCCTGGATTATCTATCAATCTATCATCCATATATCTATCTACCTATCAATTGTGGGTTTGTTTTTTTTTTTTGATTCCCTTATCCAGCCTCCATCAGATGCATACATATCCTGTATCCCTACCAGTCTTACCTCTGAAACATGGATCAAAACGCATTTTATTCAAGCTACACATACTTGAATTTCTCTGATTCTTGTATTCTTGAATATTTCACTCATGATACTTGAACATGTGAGTTTTCTGTCAGAGCTCTCTCTTAATATTTATCAATAGGCATCTTTATAAAAAAAATTCTAAATGAACTCGGGTACATATGCTTTGAGTTGCTGTGACTATGAGCCTCTCCACAGGAGTTTATTAATAAGTTAGGGAGTTATCATGAAATTTCTGTAATCAAAGGGTAGGAAATGCATTTATAAATTGGTTGTAAGACTAATGTGTCTGAGTGTATAGAAAAGAATTTCACTGAAGTTTCCATTTAATAAAGTGAAATGCTCATTTTAAGTGAATAATCAAACTCTCTGATACGCTATCTTAAAATTATGGTTAAGTATAATCATTAGATAATTTGCTTGGCAAATTTTGCATCTAAATCTTGGTTTAAGATCAAATAGTAATGATAGTCCCCCTTCATTCCCTCAAACATTTGATCAGTTATGCAATTTTAAATAAAACCTTCAAAATTCATGTCAGCGTCATGTTTTCAGAAAAATGTGCAAGATATGGTCAAATTAACTTCCAGCTTGATATGAAAAAATTTCCATCTCTCTCTGCTTATAACTTGGCATCAACTTTAATGCCAATTAAAATAATCAAGTAATTTTAATAATACTAACTATAATATTTTCCATTACTAAGCATGGCACTTACTGTTTTATTTTTTTTAGATACTGTCTTTCATGAATCTTCGCACCAATTAATGGAATGTAGATATTGTTAACCTCACTGTGAAAATTATGATTCAAGATCTGAGGGATTAAATAACTTAGTTAGCAAGTTGGGAATATCTTCCTGTAGGATGCAGGAGCTCACCACTCCATCTTTTGGAATGTTTATGAAACTGTTCATTTCACCAAAAGGCCATCTCCATGATGCACTTTGAACCCTCATCTGTGTGTTTTGAGCCATCCTGTGGTAACCCCATTTTTCCGTTTAGTTGGGTGCTGTAACTTCGTGAGCACAAAAAAAGATCCTAGTGTAATAAAAAGATGCTCATGAAACATCAGTGTGTGTATTTGGATATCGTACAGGAACCCAGAGAGCGAGGCTAGGTCTGTGAGGCTTGAGAATCCTCTGAATACTATAAAACAGAGAAGTCCTTTATTCAACACTTCTTTTTTTTTTTAATATTTTATTGATATATTTGCCAGAGAGAGAGAAAGCGGCAGGCAGAGAGAGAAGCAGACTCCCCCCTGAGCAGGAGTCTGATGGAGGACTCAATCCCTGGGATTGTGACCCTGTGATCATGACCTGAGCCAAAGGTAGACACACCCAACGGAGCCACCAAGGCGCCCCCATTCAATACATCCTAAGTGCCCGTGTGCCACAGATATTTCTGGTGCTCTCCATACGGCCTCTCCCTGCACTCAGGAAAGTTACAGGCAAGGAAGCTCAGACATACAGTTAACATGACTGTTTGATAAATCTTTATAAGGAAGAGAGCGATATTCTCTGTATAGAAATACATAAGGGAAATTATCAACTATACGTCGGGGCAAAGTATGTGTAAAGGTAGAGGACAGAGCCGAGTATAAATGAAAAGAGAAAGGGGTAAATGGGACTGTATTAAAATTAGGAACTTTTCTTCAACATGACAACCTTAATTGGGTCTAAATGTAAGTAATAGAGTGGAGTATAATGTTTACAAAACAGTAAACCAACAAGAGACTTAGTAATAGATGAAGAGCTCTTAGGAACCACTGAGAAAAAGATAGAAAAATGCACAAAAGACAGGAACCAACACCTCACAAATGCCTCACATCGTAAATGAGTTAAAATCCCTCGGCGATAACTGTACATACCTACCAGGATGGCTAAACCTTAAAAAAGCTGGAGTTACAACAACTGTCGGCAAAGCTGGGGAGCACTCAGGCTAGACTGTGAGCCGATAGGATCAGCTTAGAAAACCGTGTGGCAGGGACCTAGCCCCTCAGAACATGTGCGTGTCCAGCCATTGGATTCTCACATTTAACCCAAATACATTCATGTGTAGGAAGACATGCAGAAGGGCACGGCGCTCTTTATTACAGCATGTGCTGGAAACAACCCAAATGCCATCACCAGCGTGAGGAGGAAAGATCGTTTGGAGATGCCTGTCTCACGGAACACAGTACTTCCACTGAAATGAGTGTGTGGAGACTACAGTGTGTGTTCCTAATTCTTGCATGCACGCACATCATGTAGGACCTAGTAATAAATGAGAAAAGTCAGTAGTCACATCATATTGTTTAATTCTACTTGTAGAATTTAAAACAAGTAAAATTAATCTATGATATTAGAAGTCAGGCCATCTTTAGGATGGAAGGGGCAGTAGTGATTCATAGAAAATATAGAGAATATAGGGCTTCTGATATACGGACAATATTCTATTTCTTCATGTCAGTGCCATGTAGAATTAAATATAGCTGTGATAATTCATCAGGTTATGAATTTATGATGTATAAAAGTCTATCATATATAGTATTTCTGTACAAAGTGTATTCTTAAAAGGCATGTTGTATGTTGTAACGAATAATCTTTGTAAACACATCTCTGAGCATGTATTTCATTATTTTTGTAAAATAAATAGCTCAAACTACATTTCTTAAGTCTAAGCAAAGGAATGATTTTAAAAGGCAAAGATTCAAAGAAATGTTTTGAAAACAAAGGGAGTATTAGTAAAAGAGTCAAATATTAGTAAAATATGCAATTGCAGTTATTTTCAAATGCGCATGTTCAATACAGCACTCCATCATGGTATATTACGTAAAAATATGTCTCAAACAATTTTTCAGAGACATATCAAAATAAAAAGGAGCCTGACGTTGAAGCAGGTATGGTTTGCTCATGAAAATGATACAAGTGTATCTGTGTTAGCTCTGCCAGGTGGTTTTGCTTGTTTCCTTTAGTAAGTGACAAAGTTCCAGCGATCAGGAGAAACTGATGCTCTTTGTGGATCATGGCAATCGGAGTATTTCATGTGTGCTCTCTGCTCTTCTGTTCTAGGGGTGATTATTATCAAAACTGGAAGACTGAAAAGAATCAGATATCATAGATGCTGTAGTATATAAGCTTCAAAAGTGTATGTGAATGTTCTTCTGTTTCTTCTGTAACCCCATAGGCAGTCTAACATACTCGCTTTGGCTCATGTCACCCACCTTAATATTGGGTTTTTTTTGAAATGTGTACAGAGAATAGAACATTTAAAAATATCTTACACTTTTTTCAAGCAATCTGGTATTTCTGCCACTTGAAGAAAGCAAAACTAATCAAAGAGAAAGCAGAAATGGTGGTTCGGCCCTTAAGGGAATGTGTTAAGTGTGTATGTGGTTATATGAGAGTATGTGTGAACATATTCGTTCTTCCTTTCTGTGTCAGTTAATATATAGAAACAAAGAGCAATCTGGCTAAACATTTTTTTTTAAGATTTTATTTATTTATTTAACAGAGAGAGATACAGCGAGAGGGAACACAAGCAGGGGGAGTGGGAGAGGGAGAAGCAGGCTCCCCGCAGAGCAGGGAGCCCGATGTGGGACTCGATCCCAGGACCCTGGGATCATGACCTGAGCCGAAGGCAGACGCTTAATGACTGAGCCACCCAGGCGCCCTGGCTAAACATTTTCAAAAGCTTCCGGGAAAATAGCATGTTTTCAGTATAATATAAGAGTAGCAAAGTCTACCAAATTTTCTTTCATATAATCTAAACCTTATTCTTTCATTAAAGGAAGTGTATAATAGATTTAAAATACAAATTCAGTATTAAGCATTTTTTGAGGATATGGAAAAAGGGAAGTATTTAAGTGTAAGGACCACATAAAATTTATGAAAGTAATTTAATAAATAAATTCAATAATTTAGGTATTATATAGATTACTAACATTTTAAATCACTTAATTATCAGTGCTTGAATATATTTACAGTTGATGGTGAAGTTTTTACTATTTTAACATAATAATATGCTTCCTTAATACTTTTAGATTATTATTTGATTAAAATATAGACCATACAACTAAACAATGATGAGTCTAGGGTTCTATAAATAGAAGGCTGAACATTTGAAAGTCCGAATTAAGAATTATAATAAAGATAATATGCAAGTTTGGCTCTTATGCTAGAGAAACATGTGGTACTTTGAGCTCAGTTTACCTTCTGAAGATTGTTTCTTACTGTGTCCACTCTAGGGTTTTCCAGTATAACAGGGCAAGTCTTTCCACAGACTTGTATCCACTCTTGGATACTGTTATAATGTCTTCATTTAATTTAAAATACTTTCATGGGTTCAGTGTAGTATTATGTGTCTGTTACTCATATGAAGCTATCACTCAAATGCTGAATTGAAGAATATTTAGAATTTTAAAAAGAATATTTAGAATTTAAAGAGTGCTTTTGTTACCTATATCTTCAGTGAGCCTGGAAGCCTTACTGATCAAGCTACTAAATGTCAAATGTAGGCTTTTATTTTCAAAACTCACTAACCAGTTGACTTGTATGATAAATTATACTGATTAGTTTCCATCGGTGAAATGAAAACTGTTTAAGATGTAAGGATTGGCTAAAAATATTTAAAGGCAGTCTACCTGTGCAGGAAACAGATTTAGGAACCAAATGAATTAGGTGCGCTTTTAACTTTCGGGGTGGTATAGTCTGAATCTTACAGTCCTGCAGACCATGAATCTTCTTTGTCTGACGCTGGTTAAAATAGCAAAAGTATCCTACCTCCGAAATCTAGGCATTTCCCTTGAATGTATTTTTTATGCAAGGTAGTAGTTTGAACACCTAAAAGAACAAAGAGCTGGGGCTTCCTTAAATCTACAGAACAGGTCCCTTAATCTTCTTTTGTGATTGCTTGCGAATACATTTTTACTTATTATCTTTATAAATAGATACAGGTATATCTACACATAAACATACAATAGCAGAATTGGGACTGAAACTCGTAGCAGGAATAACTAACCCTCACAGACCCAACCCTCTAATTGCCTCTTGCTATTTTCTCAAAAGAATTCAACAGTTGAACATGAATACATGGTCTTAGATCTATTGAAAAGACAAGGCACCTCTCCAGACCACCTAATCAACATGAAGCATGGGTCCCTAGCAGAATAATCTTGGGTCTTATAATCATAGAATCATAGAGAATTTTGACTGTAGACAATCTTTTTGTTACTCTTTAATGGATTCTATGACTATCCTCACAACATGAATCTCGTTACATGGACTTAATTCATTTTAGAGGTGAATTGCCATTATATATGTCAGGAATTTAACTCTGCTGAATCAAGCAGCAGTGAAATGAGAGCCTGCTATTCTGTGCACTTGTAACATGCACCTATTAGTGTGAACAGAATTTAGGAGACATGACTATTCAAAGACAAATAAGACTGAGAGAAGGCAGATTTGCTTTAGGGGCAAGGTGTCTGGGTGCCTTTTTAATGTAACTCCTAGAATTCAACTTGATGAATCAAATATGTTGCAAACTGTTCGCACTAGGCTGTGGGTTATATTTGTGCGCACCTGCCAACAGAGTTTTCAGTGAAGAGTGATTCCAATAATTATACCATCATAGAGGAACCTCTTAATCCTTTTCTTAAGGATACCCAAGCATATATTTTTTAAAGATTTTCTTTATTTATTTGACAAAGAGAGAAAGAGGGAAAGCACAAGTAGGCAGAGAGGCAAGCAGAGGGTGAGGGAGAAGCAGGCTCCCCGCAGAGCAGGGAGCCCGATGCGGGGCTCGATCCCAGAACCCTGGGATCATGACCTGAGCCAAAGGCAGACGCTTAACGACTGAGCCACCCAGGCACCCCACCTTAGAGCCCTCTTGAGAGTAGTGATCTCTTACCAGCCTGTGTAATTCAGTAGAATACAAATTGACAAAAAATGTATTAAATGAATATATATTGTTTGCCAACCCTGTAAATGATTACATGTTTGTTTGTTTCTTTTCCTTTTTTTTTAAGGTTTTATTTATTTATTTGAGAGAGAGAGAGAGGAGGTGGGGGAGGGAAGAGGCAGAGGGAGAAGGAGACTCCCTGCTGAGCAAGGAGCCCAATGAGGGACTCGATTCCAGAATCCTGAGATCATGACCTGAGCCGAAGCCAGATGCTTAACCGACTGAGCCCCCCAGGTGTCCCTACATGTTTTTTTCCATAAAATTCTTGCTTATTCTAAGGAATTGTATCCCTCTGGGATTTTCTTGCTTATTTGTATGCCCTTCCAATGCCTGGCTGCATCTAATATAGAGGTTTTTTGGTGAGAGAAAAGTTCAAAAAATGATGCATGTTACTATGTTGTTTCTCCTAATGAATGAATGTATAATTTCCGTACTCTGGTTTAAATGTTACTTATCTTTATGAAAAATTATATTAAATATTTTAACAGTATCATTCTAAACAAAACACAGCATCCTTTCATGTTATGTGTTGCTAGTGTTAAAAATTCTCAAGATTCAAAGATCCCCATCTACTTGGGAGATAATCTTAGAAATTATATCTGAGAACTCATTCTTTTCACCTTTAAACCTAGATTTTCTGAAAAACTCATTAATGGTAGCATAAGAAAAATAATTTTTCTGGGGCATCTGGGTGGCTCATTTGGTTGAGCATTGGACTCTTGATTTCAGCTCAGGTCATGATCTTAGGATCGTGAGATCGAGTCCTGCATGGGGCTCCTCTATCAGCGGGGAATCTGCTGGAGATTGTCTCTTTCCCTTTCCCCTTGCCCCTTCCCTTGCTCATGCTTTTTCTTGTTCTCTCACTCTAAAATGAATGAATAAATCTTTAAAGAAAAGGAAAAATAGTTTTTCTTAAGATAGCACAAGACAAAAGTCAGTCCTAACAAGTTATTTAAGATAGCTATGCTTCTCCCAAATTTCCAGAAACTTATTGAAGCCTTCACCCAGAGGGTTAATTTTATTCTCACTAGTACAATTTTTGTATTTGTAATATTAAAAGTAGTTCAGAGTATGGTAACTACATAGTAACACGGGACCAAATGACTTTAAATAAATACCTTTCATCCCACCTACCTTCACTCCTAGACCCACTCTCCTGAGTCATCAACATTTTGCTATTTCCATTTTTAATTCTTCTGATTCTAAATAGCACACTGGCTTCTATTTCTTCAGTTTTCACCATATATTTATTAATAACCGACTATGAAAGTTGAGCAATCTTATTAGCACCTCTCCCTCACTCTTGGTTTTGTTTACCATGTTATGTTTAGTTTTTTCTATTGTTCGTATAATTTTAAGTAATATGACTAAAACTCCATTGCTCATCCCAACAACTTTAGATTTTATAGGAAGAGGATTTTAAACTATGTGACTCATTACCAAAACTAAAACCACATATGTGTTGGTCACTTAGCAGCTCCACAGGAATAGTGGAGTGAAGGTGTTCAGCAGAGAGACTCTCAAGTTATCTGTGCACAGATTCAATTTTTGTTAATTCTGGGTAAGTTATTTCCAACAGCAGGAACCTAGTATCCCTTAGTATATTTCTCTGAGCATAGGAAGGAGAATGGGGTTGCGAAAAAATCCTGAGATTTAAAATACCTTCGCAAGGTCTGAATAGAACTGTACTTTGGGAAAAGCTACCACAGATTTACTAGTTGAACCAGACTGAAGTATCTTAGCTGTATGGTGACTTTAGCTGTCAGATTCCTTTGAAAAATGTCTAGGATGAGCTATCAGCCCTTAACTCCTGCATTCAAACATACATACTTTAAAGAGCTTTGGATTTTTTTCAGTTCCAGGAGAAATCCCAGATTACAGAGGAAGTAAAATGGAAATTGGGAAGCTGTGTGTGTGTCTGTGTGAGTGACAGAGAGAAAGTTGGGGGGGGGGAGAGGAGAGAGAGAGCAAAACAAAGAGGGACAGAAACAGGGAGCAAAGGAAGTGTTATGTTGTAATGTATTCTATTGTGTGAAAACAACAACAAAAACAAAACAGTAGTCATCAGGATTTAATGGAGTGATTTTGATATTGATTTGACGTTTTCATGGTTCTGAATCCACATTTCAACAAGTGAATAAAATATTAGAAAGTTATCCCTACCAGGAGCTCTTTGTTTTTAGGAAGATATTAATAACTTTTAGACTACTGAGAGCCCATTAAAGATTATGAACTGGGCAGAGCCCCTCAGATGTATGTGAGCTCCACATTATTGGTCAATGATTATCTTTAATTATTGCAACTTCAATAACTTAATATATTTTAGTACTATAGCTATGCTTAATATCACTTAACATAACTTAATCAAAATTAAGTATCATACATTACAGTTTAATATCATTGCCTTTTTTTAGCATGGCACCACTATACGTTTCTGCTGAGATTAGACATTACAGATTTTATTTAAAAGTACCTGATATGTTTCAAGGTTCTATCATTTGAGAAGAAATAACATAAAGTAACATTGCAGTGATTCTTTAGAATGTGAAGTCAGATATTGAAATAGACATTATTTCCCATTAAAATTGCTATTATATTTGGACTGAGTGTTGTAGAGTCTTAAAGCAGTATTTCAAACTGTGTTCTAAGAGAGTGTAAGAGTTCAAGATGTAAATGGATGATTCTAGAAAATGTGCAAATAAACCCCCTTCTTGGACAGTCATTATGCCAATTAGCACAATAAGCCTCTGAAAAGACCTGCAGTAGAGTAGAGTGAAAATTTATTTAATACCCTGTATCTCAAACTTATCTGGGCAGAGTGCACATTTGTTTTTTCAGCATACCTGTTATAAATTATAATTTATAATTTAGTACAGGGGTTAACAAATCACATCCTACTCACCATTTGTTTTTGTAAATAAAGTTTTATTGCAACATAGTCATGCCCACTTGTTGCTTTTGAGTTACAGTGGCAGAGTTGAAAAGCTGAATCAGATACTTTATGTCCAGCACAGCATAAACATATTTATTATCTGGTTCTTAACAGAAAAATGTTTGCCAATCCTGATAGCAGAACAGTATACCACTGGACATCATATTGGGAAACACTGACTTAGACAAATATATTACTATTTTAAACAGCATCTTCTTATGGCTAATTATAAGTTAAATGTACATACATGCATGATATAGAATTAATTTTAACTATATGAAATTTGCAGTGATGGGGCTTTGATTACTATTCAATTAAAGCATCAATTTTTAAAGATTTTATTTTAATATAATTAATTTATGTGAAACTTCAAAACATGTAGGAAGAAAAATAATGTAAATATTCTTACAAATCTTGTCTAAAGACAGAGATAAAAAATGATATTTGATAGCCTCACATTTCTTTTGATTTAATTATCTAGGGAAGATTCAAACTTTATTGATATCTTTCTTCCTTGCTTTCTTATTAGGAGAAATTCCTAATAGAAAGTTCTAAGTATGTAATTACTATGTCTTTTCATTTTGACCTTGAGGACACATTGTTCCCTCTTCAGATTCAAAATTAATTAATCTAATATGTTAAGTTACAGATCTTAAAACCTGAGTTTAAGTACTAGCTCAGATATTATCTAGATGTCCAAACTATAATAGCCAATATCCAAGTGTCGATTCTTCATGAGGCATTAATAATAAAGCTGAACTAAACTCTCTGAATTTTTTTCCAGGAAGAACTGAACCCCATCATCGTTACCCCGCCCATCCAAGCTGTTGACCAGGACCGGAATATTCAGCCGCCATCAGATAGGCCAGGCATCCTCTACTCCATCCTTGTTGGTTTGTATCTACTGATATTTTACACTCTCAGTTATCACTCTAGATCCATGTAGAAGAAGTTGTCTCAAATCAAAGGAAACACCTTTAATAGCAAAGTTGGTCTCCTTGGAAATTATTATTTTTACATAAAAATAAATTCAAAAATAACAATTTTCCCTTAGAGTTAGTTTAGTGAAATATGTAGAAGAAAACATGGAAATTTTTTTAGTGAAGAAGTGAAACAACTTTAAAAAATGAGTATTTATATACATATTGGTAGCTTTCTCTGTGTTACCTCATAAAGAATTCTCTAAGAAAAATTTGAAAAAAAAAATCAATAGAAAATGTACACTGTTTGCTCTACTGGTATTTTACCATTGGTTGAATACAATTATGTAATTCTGAAAATATATGACTGACTTAAATAAGGGTTTTTGGAACATGGGAGAAGGATCATGATTACCCAAGGGCACACAATACATTACACCCTTGGCTAATTTTTCCTTGAAAAATTTCCACAGGAGCTATTCTAGTTCATCCTTGTGCATATACTGGTAATTGTACTAAAACAAAAATGATGAGAATTTGATTATGCTACTCTTCTCATTGCTTCTGCTAAAATATGGATGTTGCTGCTTTGCATGGTTTATAGTCTCTAGAGAGACAGATGCCTATGAGACAGATCATACATCTCTTAATGAAGAAGGGGTTGTTTTTGAAGTGTGTTTCAGAATGACTATTCAGTGGAATTAAGCATTACCCTCAACCCCTTTCTATCCCTGAGCCTTCAGCCTGTGTGTATGAGCACATACATAATAATACAGTAGCCTACAGACATTAGACAGATTTCCAAATATGATGCTATATCCTACTTAGAAATGTTGTCTGTAAAGAAAGTTTAAGCAATTCTGTTTCAAGCCTTTGGTCTCTAGAACTACACACGTCATATGCCAGTTGCAGAGATTAGACAATTATATTTTTTAAAAAAAGACCTTATGAACATAAGCATCAGTCTTTTAAGTCTGTAAGGGCATTGGCATAGATAAAAAGAAATAGCCATTGTTCCTTTCATTAACTGAAGGGTTGACAGTGTATCAATCTCTGTGCTAGGTACTATAGATGCAAAGAAGAGAGATAAATATTCTAGGTTAGGGAGGGGTCGAGTCTATGGCTAGGAACATGTCAAAAGATAAATTAAAACACCTAGTTTTAAGCACTAGAAATAAGCTATGAACCACACATTGCATGGGATCATGGAAAGAAAGTGCTAAGTATTTCTGAGAAAATTGCTTAGAAAGAGTTCTATCAGCAGAAAGATCAGGGTTTTCAAGTAGAAAACTGGAGGGAAAATACCTAGAAGGGTGATATAGCATGTACAAAGTCCAAAGGATGAAACTTAAAGACAGTTTTGGAGAATCATGCTACCCAGAGTGGGCTAAAATCCACCGGTATTCATGAGTTTCTTTCACTTTCAGAAATTGCATTTATTCTTTCTTTCAATAAATAAGCACCTACTCTGTGGAGGAAGACAGATTCCTCACTTCGTTGAACTGGTGTTCTGGCAGCAGAAACAGGCAACAAACAATAAATATAATAAATACATTTATGTATTTATTATACAAGATAGAGAGTGGCCAATGTTGTGGGAAAAAATAGAGCTGGATAAGTGGGAATAGAAGTACAGAAGGGGTGTTGGGGCGCCTGACTGGCTCAGTCGGTTGGGCGTCTGCCTTTGGCTCAGGTCATGATCCCAGAGTCCTGGGATCGAGTCCTGCATTGGGATCCCTGCTCAGCGGGGAGTCTGCTTCTCCCTCTCCCTCTCCCTCTCCTGTTTCCCCTGCTTGTGCTCTCTCTCTCTCTGTGTCTCTGTCTCTGTCAAATAAATAAATGGAATCTTTAAAAAAAAAAAAAGTGAGGTTTGAGTAAAATCTCATGGACATTGAAGGAGTTAACCATGTTGATATCTGGGGGAATAGTTTCTAGGCAGGGATAAAAACTGGAGCTTGCCTGGTGGTTTTCAGAAGCATCAAAGAGATGAGTAGCATTGGAGAGGGAAGTAGAAAGAGGATGTGAGGGTGACTGGGTGGCACAGTTAGTTAAGCATCCGACTCTTGGTTTCAGCTCAGGTCATGGCCTCAGGCTCCTGAGATTGAGTCCCAAGTCGGGCCCCAAGCTCAGCACAGAGTGCTTAAGATTCTCTCTCTCCCTCTCCCTCTGCCCCTCCTCTACATGCTCTCTTTCTCTTTCTCTCTCTCTCACAAAGAATAAATAAATGTTTTTTAAGAAAGAAAGAGGATGTGAAAAATAAGAGGGGGCCAGAAAATATAGAATCTTGTATACTATCAATCTACGTTGTCATTTACTCTAAGTGAAATGAGAAGCCAATATAGTAATGAGAGCAGAATAATGAATTGCTGTTCTGTACCATCAGCCACCAACTGATTGTACAACTATGATGGATAGTCCTAAATAATGGACGTAACCATTAGCACTAACTCTGCTTTCACAGCTAAGTTAAATAAAATTATATAATTTCATAGTATTTGCATTTCTAGAAGGCAGGGTGTTGTATGGATAGTTTCAACTATGTTCAGATCCTGACTTTAAAACTTACTACTCATAATTATACGATTATGCTGGGTGAATTGCTAATCTCTTTGCCTCAGATTGCTCCTCTTTAAAAATTGAGTTGATAAGAACAGACCTTCCACAAAAGGGTTTTGAGGATTTGATTTAATACAGCTAAGTGTGTAATAGCACCTGGAAAAAAGTTAGTGCTCAATAAATGTTAGTTGATGTCATTACTGTTAGGAAGAAAAATCTTGTTTCCTAAGTTAAATAAGACTGGTGAGAATAGAAGCATGCACACAAAAACCAAACATACAAAACAGGATTTCCATGGCTCTGATTTTACTTACTTTCCAGAACTCTTAATTTTCCTTAAGCCCACCCAAATAATTCTGAATGCATGTGTTACTCAGAGCTGGTTTTCTCAGTTACCATGTGGAGATTTCTCCTCCTGCTCTCACACATTCTTGGTAGTCTGCTTACTGAATGTGAGGATATGGATCCTGATGTGTGTAAAAAGGTCGTCTGAGGACTGTTGCCAACCCCTTCACTGGTCCCACTGTAACTATCATCAATGGTGGAATTATTGCTTCTACTATTGATTACCCCCAGCAACCTGACCCTATATCAACTCAATCCATTATTTCTTATGATGTGTCCACTGGCTTTCTTCAAGAAAAATGATACCATTATTTCTGTGGAAGGTGGGATTAGCAGGGATAATCTGAGTGAAAGATATTCCAACTATAAGCAAAGTCAAAGATTCATAATTCAAAAAAAGCCTCAAAATTGACTACTGCCTTAAAATGGAAATTGTCTTATCCCAAAATGGAGAGGAGGGTTGGGGGGGTGTGGAATTAGTAAAACTCTGATAGTCAGTCCAACCAATTCCCCTTTCATGTTTTCAATTAAGAAGATGAGGGGTGCCTGGGTGGCTCAGTAGGTTAAGTGTCTGCCTTCAGCTCAGGTCGTGATCCCAGAGTCCTGGGATCAAGCCCTGCATCAGGCTCCATGCTCAGCAGGAGGCTGCTTCTCCCTCTCCTGCTCCCCCTGCTTGTGGACTCTCTCTCTGTCAAATAAATAAAATCTTTAAAAAAAAAAAAGTAAGGTGAAATTTAGGTTTAAATCGGAGCATGTACTAAAGGGCAAAAAAAGTGACCATAACATCTCAACTGATAAGTACAAAATAGAATTTTCTGGAAAACTAAAATTTTAAATACAACCAACATAAATTTAGATGAACTGAATTATTTTTGTTTGGGTACTTATGATTTCACAAACATTGAGTGGTATATTTAATGAAGCCCTTTAAGTTTGTTATATTCAGTATAATAAAATCATAGTACACGTAAGATTAAAGTTTTAATAATTTAAGGACATATCCCAGGTGATGTCATTGAAAATAGTCAAGTAAAGGCTTCTGAAAATTCATCCTTCCATAAAAGCAATGAAAAACTGGTTTAAAAAAAAATGAAAATCATGATTTTGGATCATTAATTCCTGAATTAACCAAGGCTTAAAGCAACTCAGGGAACATTCATTCAGGAAAAATAGCTGACTATTTGTAATAACTTTTTTTAACTTAGTGGAATTTTTCACTTGCCTGAGTCCCATTGCCTGCTCTGTAGTTCAGCAGTAGCACTAAAAAATAGCAACCTGCATTCCCAAAGCAGCTTGTCAGTCATTGGAAGAAGCAGAACAAAACTGGAGGTCTTTGAAAGCCTCATTTCCAAGAATTGTCATGTGACCTGGCTGGTGGTTCTCTGGAAGAGCCCACATAAAACGCTGACTCAGATTTCACCCAGCACAAAAAAAAAAAAAAAAAGCCTTATTTAGGGGCTGGAGGGGGAAGAGGGGGGAGAAGTTTGTCAAAAACAATTACAGGCAAGTGTTTTTACTTTGTTGCTGCCTGAAGTGATAGATAACAATTGGGACAAGCAATAGGCTAAACAGTAAACTTAAAAAAAGAAAGCTAGGAATGATATCCATAGGGTCTGTATAAAGCATTGACATATTTCTAGGAATCGTAGGACAACAATAAGAATAGTGCTGTGTGTATTTTCAGAAAACATCTGAGAATGCCTTGGGTTTTCATCTCTGGCTTACCTTGGGTTTCTGGAAAAGCAGAAAGCAAAGGCTAAGGTGGAGTTCTAAACAGCAGGACTAAGGACTAAAGATGTGATCCAAAATGCGCAAAGTGCTCCTCAACAAAGACTAGGAGATTTATTGCTTCCAAATATGTAAAAAGATCTTTGTCCAATCATTAATCACTAAACTAAGTACGGATTTCAGTGACTCCACATGACAAAAAAATACAGATTTTAGAGTATGAGTTCAGAAATCATTAGTTGAGAAAACAAATGAGCACAAGTAAAACAAGCAATATCTTCAATAGACTCTGGGGAAGGAAGAAATCTGATTTTCAGTGTTGCCACATAATACTGTTGGAAATGACCAGGTTTTAATAAAAATTATGAGCCTGGAAAGAAACAGGGAAGAATGGTTGATACACAGGGCAAATAAATCAACAAAAGAGTTTCTGAGGAAGCCCAGATGTTGGACTTACAAAGACTTTCAATTGGAGAAAAACAAACAAAGACTTTCAATTGGGTATTTAAAATATGTTCGAAGAACTAAAGGAAATCATGTGCAAAGAATTAAAACATGGGAATGATATTTTATCAAATAGAGAATATTAACAAAGAGAAAGAAATAATATAAAAAAATAACCAAATAGAAATTTTGGAATTGAAAAATAAAACAACTGAAATTAAAAATTTACTAGCGGGACTTAATAGAAGATTCAAGCAGGAAGAAGAAAAAATCAGCAAATTTGAAGAGAGATCAATTGAGATGATCAAATCGGAGAACAGAAAGAAAAAAAGAGTGGAGAAAGTGAAGAAGAGAGCCTCAGACACTTGTAGGATACCATTCTGTATACCAACATATGCATAACAGGAGTCCCAGGAGAGAAGAGAAAGGGGCTGAAAGAATATATCAATAAATAATGGTTAAAAACATCTTAAATTTAAAAAAATCTACACATCCAAGAAGCTCAGTGAGTTTTCAAAAAGTATAGACTCAAAGAAATCCAGACACATCTCAATCAAATTATCAAATGACACAGACAAATAAACAATTTGAAAGTAACAAAATGGTGACTTTTCATGGATATTAAGTCTCAATAAAATTATAACATGATTTATCATCTGAAACCATGGATACTAGAAAACAGTGGGATGACATGTTCAAAGTACTGAAAGAAAAAATTGCCCATCAATAATTCTAAATATGGCAAATATTTCCTTCAAAAAATGAATAAGAAATTAAGACATTCCCAGAAAAAGAAAATGAGAGAGTTTGTCAGCAGCAGACTTCCTCTATAAGAACTGTCGAAGAGAAATCTAAGGCTGAAATTAAAGCACAATAGAGAGTAACTCAATTCTACATGAAGAAATACAGAATAGGGATGCCTGGGTGGCTCAGTCAGTTAAGCATCTGCCTTCAGCTCAGGTCATGATCCCAGGATCCTGGGATCAAGTCCCACATCGGGCTCCTTGCTCAGCAGGGAGTCTGCTTCTCCCTCTGTCTGCTCTCGTGATGCTACCTCTGCTTGTGCTCTCTCTCTCTCACAAATAAATAAATAAAATCTTAAAAAAAAGAAATACAGAATAGTGGTAAAAACAACTACATAGGTAAGAATAAAAGATAGCATAGGTGTAGTTTTTTCTAGTAAATCTTCTTTTTCTATCTGATATAAAGAAAACACTATAAAGCAATAACTGTAACACTGATGGACAGGAAATGTATAAACATGTATTTGCAATAACTAGAAAAGGGAAGCAAATTTAAAGATCTAAATTACTTAACCAATTTAAAGATTTATATGAAAAGACACAAGGGGATTTAAACAGTACATGTGAAAGATACCCATTTAACACAAAAGAAGTCAGTAATAGAGGAACAGAAAAGTTAGGAAATACAGAAGACAAATAGCAAAATGACAAACGCAAATCCTACCTTTTTAGTAATCACAATCAATGTAAGTGAATCAAATGTTCCAATAAAAGGCAGAGATTAGCAGAATACATAAAAAAGAAAGGAAAACATGATCTAACTATACAGTCTACAGAGACACACTTTAGATACAGAGACATAGATCATTGGAGTGTAAAAGGATGTGAAAAGACAGTCCACACAAATGGTAAATAAAAGTGAGCTGAGGTAATACTACTTATGTTAGACTAAAATAGGTTAAACAATAATATTTTTTGAGACAAACATGGACATCTTATAACAATAACAGAGTCAATCCATTAAGAAGGTATAATAGTTATAAACATATATGCACCTAACAATAGAGCCCAAAAGTACATGAAGCAAAAACTGATAAACCTGAAGGGGGAAATAGATCATTCAAGCATGATAGTTGGAGATTCTGATACCCTACTGTCAGTAATGGATTAAACAGGTAGATAGAGGGGAGCAAGGACAGAATTGAACAGCACTGCAAGCCAACTAGACCCTACAGATATTCATACAATGCTCAAACCCAAAACAATGGAATACACCTTCTTCTCAAAGGCACATGGAATATTCTTCAATATAGACCACATGTTAGGCCACAAAAACAGGTGTCATTAAATTGAAAATGATCGAAATTATACAAACTATATTCTTTGACCACAATGGAATGAAATCAATAATCACTAACAAAGAAAATTTGGAAACTCACATACATATGGAAATTAAAACACACTCCTGAATAGCCAATGGTTCAAAGGAAAAACCCCAAAGAGAGTTCGAAAACTACTTTGAGATAAGTAAGAATGAAAACATGTCCCACCAAAATTTATGGGATGAAGATCAAGACATACTCAGAGAGAGATTTATAGTTGAACATGCCAACATTAAGAGAGAAGAAAAATCTAATCAACATTGTAATCCTTCACAACAACTATAAAAGGATGAGTAAACTAAAACAGAAAAAGCATTCAATAAGTGAATAGTGATTAAGTGACTAAGAGGATTAAGATGGGGAAAAAAAAAAGAGAAATACACATTCTTTTCAAATAAAGACTAGAGTGGAAATTAATATCAATGAAACTAAAAATTCATTCTTTGAAAAGAACAGCAAAGCTAATAAAGCTCTAGCTATGTTGATCAAGAATATAAAAGAGAAGAAGCAATTTACTCACTCTAGAATGAAATAAAGGACCTTATTGCTGACCTTTTAGACATGAAAATATAAGGGCATATTACATACAATCATGCACAAATTAGAAAACTACAATGGTCAAATTGCTAGAAAGACACAAGCTATTGAAACAGACTCAAGAAGACAGAAAATTCTGAGCAAACTTATGACCTATAAGGACATTGATATATTCATCAAAAACTTCTCAAAGGAAAACCCAAGACCAGAAGTCTTGACCAGTGAATTCCACCAAACTTAAAAAAAAAAAAAGATTTAACACCTATCCTTCTGAAACTCTTCCAAAAAATAAAAGAGCAGGGTATACTACCTAACTCATTCTGGGAGGCTAGAATCACCGTGATACCAAAACTACCCAAAGACATCACAAGAATGGAAAGTTATACAACAATATCCCTTAGGAATATAGATGTAGATTTTCTCATTTGAATACTAGCAAATCAAATCCAGCGGTTTATAAACAGGATTATGTGCTTTGACCAAAAGGAATTTATCCCATGAATGCAAGGTTGGTTTTATTTACAAATAAGCCAGTGTAATATACCACAGTAATAGGCAAAAAGGGATTAAAAAAACCCATGATTACTTCAAAAGATGTAGAAACAAAATCCGACAAAACCAAAACCTGATTAAGTGTAAATTTACTTAATGACATGCCACTGAAACTCATATACAGCAAACACTATTAGAAATACAGGGAGATTTTAATTTAACCATTATCATAGTGAAAGATTTTAAAGCTACCTTCTTAGAACTTAGATCAAGTTGATAAAAATTCAATAAACATATAGTGATTAAGTGACTAAGAGGATGAAAAGAGAAATACACATTCTTTTCAAATTGTTTTTAAAAACCCAAGATAGATTTATTTAAAAATTTTGTTAGGCTCAAAGAAAATCTTGAGAAGTTTGAAGAACTAGAACTCACTGTTTAAATAGGAAAACCATAGAACCACAGAATCAAAACTAAAGGGGAACTATAAAATTTCTAACTAAGTGAAAGGAAGAATTTTATTTTTGTAAGTAAAAATACAGAGAAGGTGATGTCAGCAAAATGGAGGGCTAGGAGACCCCAACTCTTGTCTTGCCCACAAAAATAACAAAATAATAAATAACTACAGACTGATGGAAATTGCTCTAGGAAAGTTCTGGACTACAACAGTGAAAACAGCAGAAACTCTACAGGGCCTACAGACTGAGGATTCCCACATAGGAAAGCAATAGCCTTTTACCTGCATTATGCCTTCCCCCAGTCTGAGCAGTTCGGTGCCAGGAGGGGTCCCCTTGGAGGGACTCCACCTCACGGGACCAGGAGAGCGGGGGAATCCCAGCAAACGTCCCCATCATGGGCATTTGCTGCCTTTGCTAGGAAGGACCCTACAGTCCTCACCAATGCCGAATCTAGCTGACAGAACTGTGCAGAGCCCTTGGCTCTGTCTCCTTCCTGGAGCTGAAACTGTCACTGCACTGAGACCTACCCCAGGGTGCAGTCCCTGCTGTGCCCTGCTTTTGGGGTCTTAAGTCACAGTGTGTCTGCCATCCCTGGGGCCCAGCTGCTTGCTGCTCTGTGGATGACCAGTCAGCCCTGAGTTGCAGCTTTGATCCACCCTCACTGGGCTGCCCTGCAAAACATGCATCAATAAGGTGGCGAGAGTTAGTCCTTACCCATCAATAATTACTCCAGTTGTAAGTGGTTTAAAATCTCCAATTAGAAGACATAGACTGGCTAAATGGGTTTTTTTAAGAAGATCCAACTGTAAGCTGCCAATGAGAGACTCACTTAAACCTGAGGACACTAGTAGGCTGAAAGTGAAGGCATGGAAATGTATTTCTGGCATATGTAAACCCACAGAGGGCAGGGGTAGCAATACTTTTATAGGACAAAATCAACTTTAAGTCCAAAGCTCTCACAAGAGACAAAGAAGGGCATTTCCATGACAGTTCCCACACCGTCATTAACAAAGATATGATGGAGTGTGTATTTACTTCCAATAATATAAGAAGATCTACTAATTTTTAGTTTATAATACTGGCTTGTAATATTAGTATTTTGTAATGTTGGGTACTCTTATCTGAGCACCTAGTGTATGACAAATAATATGTATTAAATATAACATATAGGGGAGCCTGGGTGGCTCAGTCGGTTAAGCATCTGACTCTTGGTTTCTGCTCAGGACATGACCTCAGGGTCCTGAGATGGAACCACAAGTCAGGCTCAGCACTCAGGGGGAATCTTCTTCCCCTCTCCCTCTCCCCCTCCCCCCCCTCACACACAGGCTCTCTCTCTAAAATAAATAAATAAATCTTTAAAAAAAATAATAAATATAATATATAGATAAGATAGATGTTACATACTAACATGTAAATATTAAAATATAATTAATAGCTACTTTTCCTTATTCAAAGTAAGTATGATAATTGTGATAATATTATGAATATCCTAGCAACTGAAGAGTTGGTGTCACACACTTGTTAAGAATGGAGACACCAATCCCGAAAACTCGGGTTCAAACATTTTTTACAAGCACGCATTAACTCAGATGAACATTATTAAATATTATTATTTTTGTGCTCAAGTGTACAGGATGCTCATGTTGGAAAAGCCCTGAGGAAGATTCAGATTTTAATATATATTTTAAATTGAAAAAGGAATTCCCTCTTTTGTATATTTCAAATTTCACAAATACTGGAGGGTGAGCCCAGAATTTCTATTTATTTGCTTTTACTTTTCTTGTTTAGCTTTGTTTTCCCAGTGCCATACACTTAATAACTGCATCCTTGTTTACACGCTGGCCTTTCAAACATTAAGTAACCTCACACATAGTCTGTGAGTTGCCTTCCCTCAGGCCTTTCTATTTTCCAGGATGTTGATTCTAATTTTGAATAACCTCCACTAATTCGGAAATTTTCTTCTTTTCCTTTTGGGATTCTGTGGGTTATTCTTCACTATTATCAGAAACTTATTACTGGCTAAAAAGCTGGAGTATTGTGAAGTATTATTATTATTATGTAGGCATGAGAGAAGTTTGATTTTATGGCACACATTATTGGAAGATGTTTCTCCTACTACACAGGTCATAGTACTGAGTATCAGTATTATTCATATCTTTATGGCTTCCCCTGGAAATTGTTCTAAATGTGTTTAGAAATTCATTTTAAACACATTGAACTTCTTGTCCTGTCCCCCATAAAGATCACATAGTGTAGAATAATAAGCTAGAAATACTGGAACTCACAAAAATAGATCTGCTAAAAATGAGAGCATTGACTGAATCCAAAGATAAGTTATATTATCTATAGTAATGGGGTAGGGAGTGTTTATATTAGTAAAGGTACAAGCTTAGATACTTCTATAAAGAATGTACTGCATAGAGCACTGGATGTTATATGCAAACAATGAATCATGGAACACTACATCAAAAACTAATGATGTAATGTATGGTGATTAACATAACATAATAAAAAAGAAGAAAGGAAGGAAGGAAGGAAGGAAGGAAGGAAAGAAGAAAGAAAGAAAGAAAGAAAGAAAAAAGAAAGAAAGAAAGAAAGAAAGAAAGAAAGAAAGAAAGAAAGA